>NC_091182.1:4503250-4597081 GCF_040958095.1 Procambarus clarkii | reverse complement strand
TACTTAGCAGACGGCTTATGAGTCAGGATATATTCCTCAGCCATTGTGGCTGCCGCACTCAAGGTCTCTACTTGCTGTTCCTCTAAGTACGTCTTCAGGTCTCCAGACAAACAATCCTTGAAGTCCTCTAGCAGTATAAGCTGCTCGAGGTCTTCTTTGGTCTCCACCTTCCGAGAGGCACACCATTCCTGGAAAAGTCGCTCCTTGATGGTGGCGAATTCGGTGAAAGTGTGCTCTGAGGTCTTCTTCAGGTTCCTAAACTTCTGCCTGTACGCCTCCGGTACCAATTGGTACGCCATGAGCACCACTTTCTTCACCCTGTCGTAATCGCCGGAGTCGTCAAGGGATAATGTGGAGTAAGCGACTTGGGCCTTCCCAGTCAAGACTGACTGTATCATGATGGCCCAATTCTCCCTTGGCCACTCCAAAGAGGCAGCGACTTTCTTGAAGGCTGCAAAGAACTTCGAAACTTCCCTCTCGTTGAATTTTGGGACCATTTTTATGTTCCTTACCGGATCGAAACCGCTGGTGTCCGTTGTTGGCCTCCGACCACCGCCTAATCGCAATACTTCTAGTTCATGTTGTCTCTGTCTTTCTTTTTCTTCTCTCTCTCGCTGTTTCTCTTCCCTTTCTCGCTCTCTCTCTTTCTCGTTCTTCTCTTTCTCTTTCTCGTTCTTCCCTTTCTCTTTCTCGTTTCTCTTCTCTTTCTCGTTCTTCTCTTTCTCGTTTCTCTTCTCTTTCTCGTTCTTCTTTCCTTTCTTCTAATTCTAAACGTCTCATCGCCAATTCTTTATCTTTTAATTCTCGTTCTAATTCTAACTTCTTCCACTCTATCTCGCGATTTATCTCTAGGGCACGCATTTTGACTGTAAGAAAGCTAATATTAAGCTCACCTTGCATCACTGCCAATGTCACTGACCTTATCTTCCTTTTCCGTGGAAGCTATTTCCTCACCTTCCTTTGTACTAGGAGCCTCGCCTTCCTGTTTCTCTTCTGCCTTCAAGTGCCGGTGAACCTTGGACAAGATCTCCACACGGGAATCACTGGCACGGATCTTGATCTCCAGGTAGGCGTTCACTAGTACAAGCTCTGGTTTGCTCAGATATTTTAATCTGGCAAGACAGTCCTCTCTGTTCAGAAAAGCCTGAACATCGTCCAGATCATCGATGGTAGCTTTTTCTGCCATTGTCACAGATGGAACACTTAACTAGCACTTAACACACCGCTTTCACGTTAGCACTTAACGCACCGAGCACTGTTCTATGCCAATATTGCACTTTATCGCACCTGGCACCTCACTTGCCAATATTGCACGTAATTACTTCGGGCACCGCACTACCCAATATTGCACTGACTCACAGCGAACACTTCGCTCTACAATATTGCACTTAATCACGACGAGCACCGCACTACACTATATTGCACTTAATCGCTTAATCACAGCGAGCACCGCACTGCACAATATCGCACTTAGTCACTCTTGAGCACCGCACAGGACGTATAACGTCCCAATCGTCACACACAGGGGGAATTATGTACAGGGATTACGCCACGACACCACCCCTGTCAAACATACTTAACAAGGGGTCGGATCCCGCTGGGGATGCCAATTATGTTACGGCTCTCTCGGGACGCAACGGGGTTCTTACTCTGATGTTGTTAGAGGAAGTTGTATCCGGCCCCAAGCCAGTAGTGGCTTTCAAGGGATGTGATCCGTGACGCAAGTAACTTAAAGGGGAAGGGAAATAAAGGCAAGAACTTAATATAATATATTGAACCACCAATAAATAATATATAAAAAGATTACACGGGGGGAGGGGTATTAACACTGTACACAAACGTCTTCTCCTGAAGACTCTGGATCCAAGCTCTCGGTGCTAAGTCTTCGGTGCTTTCGTGGCCTCACAACGAATCCTTTGAGAAGCTGAGCCTACCCTGGCCACAGGTCAGCCAAAACACAGGTCCACTGGGGGCACCGCCGTGGAGGCCGTCAACCACAAGTCCAGCAGGTCTGCTGGCAGGTTCCGGATCAGCAACGCTGGTCACGCCACTCCACGGGCGATATTAGGGTAACGCCCTAGACAGGAGCCTCGTGTGATACCACAAATCACTCTCCTGTCCTCAATACCCCAGTGGATAATCGTCTCCAGCAGTCGGTCCCGGGTAATCCTTCTACTGCCACTCCACTGGCAGGGTAACACCACAGTGTTCTTCCGGGGGACGACTTCACAGCTGCTGCAGTAGAGCACAAGATATGGAGACGGCTGCCTTGGGTAGACTGACTCAACTTCCATCACAGCAGTCCCAGGTCGACTCTGTAAGCAGACACGTCATCAATAACAGAGACACACTACAGCACCCCACTTACAGGCTCAGACACAAACGCCCGACATATCCACTCCATAGATGCGTTGTTGTCTGAGCACCACCTCACCAGAGGTCAGCAGCGGCTGTGTTGAGCGCTGAACGGGACTGGAAACTGGCCCTCGTAGCCAGTACACGTCGTCCTCACCAGGTGTCGTCGTCCATTTGGTGGGGGTTTCGGGAGCTGACCCACAGATGGCGCGGTCGTCACTGCTCCGTGCTCGGACGCTGGATCCGGGTTCGTAACACCTCCCCACCAAAAAGAATTTGGTTTGGGGTTCTATAAAAAGAGACACAAACCAAATTAGTACGGCGACACATCTCCAAATGGACTCACAATTACTGTAAACTGGCACGGCGAGGCTGTCTCGTCCACAGAACTGTACTAAGGAGAAACCCTGGCACAAAGGGAACTTGAAAATGGCAGGCGATGACCTGCCTGACGTAATTTTCCACATCTCCACTGCGATGTCAAGCAGGGGCATCATCTCACATCTCTCAAGTAAGGATCGGTGTGGACACGATCTGGGGCGACTCGACACTTCCCTATGTCGTGGCACCGATGATGGCTGGACACAGACGGCATTTCTGGTACCGATCCGGCGGTCCTTCAGGGAGTCGGGCACCTGGAATACAGGGGTCTGATAATTCAGAGTGACAGCGACAGCGGGTAAAACAGTACTTACAGCATACTCTACTAGGTCCACACCTAGTCCCAACGGGGCTGTTCGTACGTCGAAGATGGCATTCGCTCTGCCACCGTCAGGTCGACCAACGTTCCACATAACGCTGCATTGAGGCTCAGCTATCACGCGGGGGGTGTCAACCTGTCGGAAACAGTCACTCATATTATCGTATCGCGTACCTCCTGTATCAACCATTACCTTCCAGGTCCCTTCTTCGACTGCAACACGCATAGTGCACGTCTCTAATCCCTGGGATCTGATGTTCAAGGGAGCCATCATCCTTCGGGTCGTCCACTGATCCTTACTGAGAACACACACGAGAATCAAACAAAATATCGCTAAGAAACATGGGGCCAATTGAGGGATAAGCTTCCCGAGCCTGTCATGTCCATAACCGGCTATATCCACTAGCCTGGTTTGGACCAAAGAGGGCACTAGACCTTTCGAACACACCTCACATACCTCTGACGTCTGGGGAATCTCTGGCCGGTTCAATGAACGCTGTACAATGCCATACCGCAAGTACACATCCGCCTTCGCTCCAGACACGTTGGTATCCGTGGGTGCCTGCACACAAGGCCTCGCTTCTTGCTCAGGTACTTCTGCCATCGTAACCTCATGTTCCTTGTCGAGAGAAAAAATCAGGAGACACTGCTAGAACGTTCTCAATTTGTAGGCCAGGAGACACTGCTAGAACGTTCTCAATTTGTAGGCGAGAGGACAAATTAAATCTGTTTGAATCCGGGTCTGCCTTTACCTGGATATTACCACGGCCCGTCGTTACCTCAGACCTTGCTGTTCTGACTGACTCGTCCGCGACCTTGGGAAGATTGATGCTCCAATCTGTCACCAAGTCGTTGGCTAGTACCACGTCAATCCCAGCCACAGGGAGGGTATCGACTACTGCCAACGCACATGTGCCGCTGAAGTAAGGCGAGTCGAGATGTACTGGCACTAAGGGGGCGATATACTGCGTCCTAGGAAACCCAACCAGGACAACCTGTTGTCTCCCGTCCACACTTACTCCCTCGGGTAACGAGCTCTTCACGATCAGGGACTGGGCTGCTCCACTATCTCTGAGCACTACAACTGATCTACCAGTATGATCACTCGATACATACCCGCCTGAAGTGTGAGGGGAAAACAATCTGGGTTCTTCCTGCGTAGTCGTAGACTGGTTTCCTGCTGGTGATGTTCCACAGCTCATCAACATCACCTCCCTTCGTGCGCCGCCACCTCTTCTGCCTCGGCACATAGCAGCTACATGCCCTTTCTGCCCACAAGTCCAGCACACCACATTCCTCCTCGGACTCCGGTGTTTAGGACTGTTAGGACTAGTCCTTCGAGGGCTACTTGGGGGCGTCTTCTTAGCGCTTTGTGGGACGGGGGTCTCCTCTTCGTCCTGAGGTTTGTCAAACCGGCGTTGGTAATGCCTTGGGACGTACTTAGCAGACGGCTTATGAGTCAGGATATATTCCTCAGCCATTGTGGCTGCCGCACTCAAGGTCTCTACTTGCTGTTCCTCTAAGTACGTCTTCAGGTCTCCAGACAAACAATCCTTGAAGTCCTCTAGCAGTATAAGCTGCTCGAGGTCTTCTTTGGTCTCCACCTTCCGAGAGGCACACCATTCCTGGAAAAGTCGCTCCTTGATGGTGGCGAATTCGGTGAAAGTGTGCTCTGAGGTCTTCTTCAGGTTCCTAAACTTCTGCCTGTACGCCTCCGGTACCAATTGGTACGCCATGAGCACCACTTTCTTCACCCTGTCGTAATCGCCGGAGTCGTCAAGGGATAATGTGGAGTAAGCGACTTGGGCCTTCCCAGTCAAGACTGACTGTATCATGATGGCCCAATTCTCCCTTGGCCACTCCAAAGAGGCAGCGACTTTCTTGAAGGCTGCAAAGAACTTCGAAACTTCCCTCTCGTTGAATTTTGGGACCATTTTTATGTTCCTTACCGGATCGAAACCGCTGGTGTCCGTTGTTGGCCTCCGACCACCGCCTAATCGCAATACTTCTAGTTCATGTTGTCTCTGTCTTTCTTTTTCTTCTCTCTCTCGCTGTTTCTCTTCCCTTTCTCGCTCTTCTCTCTCTCTTTCTCGTTCTTCTCTTTCTCTTTCTCGTTCTTCCCTTTCTCTTTCTCGTTTCTCTTCTCTTTCTCGTTCTTCTCTTTCTCGTTTCTCTTCTCTTTCTCGTTCTTCTTTCCTTTCTTCTAATTCTAAACGTCTCATCGCCAATTCTTTATCTTTTAATTCTCGTTCTAATTCTAACTTCTTCCACTCTATCTCGCGATTTATCTCTAGGGCACGCATTTTGACTGTAAGAAAGCTAATATTAAGCTCACCTGCATCACTGCCAATGTCACTGACCTTATCTTCCTTTTCCGTGGAAGCTATTTCCTCACCTTCCTTTGTACTAGGAGCCTCGCCTTCCTGTTTCTCTTCTGCCTTCAAGTGCCGGTGAACCTTGGACAAGATCTCCACACGGGAATCACTGGCACGGATCTTGATCTCCAGGTAGGCGCTCACTAGTACAAGCTCTGGTTTGCTCAGATATTTTAATCTGGCAAGACAGTCCTCTCTGTTCAGAAAAGCCTGAACATCGTCCAGATCATCGATGGTAGCTTTTTCTGCCATTGTCACAGATGGAACACTTAACTAGCACTTAACACACCGCTTTCACGTTAGCACTTAACGCACCGAGCACTGTTCTATGCCAATATTGCACTTTATCGCACCTGGCACCTCACTTGCCAATATTGCACGTAATTACTTCGGGCACCGCACTACCCAATATTGCACTGACTCACAGCGAACACTTCGCTCTACAATATTGCACTTAATCACGACGAGCACCGCACTACACTATATTGCACTTAATCGCTTAATCACAGCGAGCACCGCACTGCACAATATCGCACTTAGTCACTCTTGAGCACCGCACAGGACGTATAACGTCCCAATCGTCACACACAGGGGGAATTATGTACAGGGATTATGCCACGACACCACCCCTGTCAAACATACTTAACAAGGGGTCGGATCCCGCTGGGGATGCCAATTATGTTACGGCTCTCTCGGGACGCAACGGGGTTCTTACTCTGATGTTGTTAGAGGAAGTTGTATCCGGCCCCAAGCCAGTAGTGGCTTTCAAGGGATGTGATCCGTGACGCAAGTAACTTAAAGGGGAAGGGAAATAAAGGCAAGAACTTAATATAATATATTGACCACCACCAATAAATAATATATAAAAAGATTACACGGGGGGAGGGGTATTAACACTGTACACAAACGTCTTCTCCTGAAGACTCTGGATCCAAGCTCTCGGTGCTAAGTCTTCGGTGCTTTCGTGGCCTCACAACGAATCCTTTGAGAAGCTGAGCCTACCCTGGCCACAGGTCAGCCAAAACACAGGTCCACTGGGGGCACCGCCGTGGAGGCCGTCAACCACAAGTCCAGCAGGTCTGCTGGCAGGTTCCGGATCAGCAACGCTGGTCAGGCCACTCCACGGGCGATATTAGGGTAACGCCCTAGACAGGAGCCTCGTGTGATACCACAAATCACTCTCCTGTCCTCAATACCCCAGTGGATAATCGTCTCCAGCAGTCGGTCCCGGGTAATCCTTCTACTGCCACTCCACTGGCAGGGTAACACCACAGTGTTCTTCCGGGGGACGACTTCACAGCTGCTGCAGTAGAGCACAAGATATGGAGACGGCTGCCTTGGGTAGACTGACTCAACTTCCATCACAGCAGTCCCAGGTCGACTCTGTAAGCAGACACGTCATCAATAACAGAGACACACTACAGCACCCCACTTACAGGCTCAGACACAAACGCCCGACATATCCACTCCATAGATGGCGTTGTTGTCTGAGCACCACCTCACCAGAGGTCAGCAGCGGCTGTGTTGAGCGCTGAACGGGACTGGAAACTGGCCCTCGTAGCCAGTACACGTCGTCCTCACCAGGTGTCGTCGTCCATTTGGTGGGGGTTTCGGGAGCTGACCCACAGATGGCGTGGTCGTCACTGCTCCGTGCTCGGACGCTAGATCCGGGTTCGTAACAACGTTCCTCTCGCTGCAACCGAGCTTCACGTTCCTCTCGCTGAAGCCGAGCTTCATGCTCGTCCTCCACTCGCTGCATTTGCGATTCTCTCTCCTCTCGTCGCAGTTGGGCTTCCAGTTGCATCTTCATTACTCCCAGTTGCAGGCTCCTCTTACTACTGCTCGACCCTCCACTGCTCCCACGTTCACTGTGAGTCCTCCCCACACTGGTAGGTGCTTGGGATGGCTCTAGTTGGGACGGTTCACCTTGGGATGGCCCTTCTTGGGACGGCTCTTCCCCTGTTGTCACTTCTCGAGCTGTGAGTTGTGCCATTATTTCTAGCCTACGCTCCGCCACCTTAGTCGTCCTCAATCGGATCCCCAAGTGGCCTGCCACTTGTTGGAGCTGGGCTTTGGTATACTCCTTCAAAATTTTCTCATCCCTCGTATCCATAAATTTCTTTATTTTATCCTCCATCTCTATGTTATCGAGCATACACGACAGCACAGACAAGTTAGTAGGTACTAATTTCACAGTTTCATTCCCTTAGCTGGTTGGGTAACAGTATCACTGAATTCACTGGCAACACTGTATTCGTACCCTGGCAACACTGTCTTGATTAATGCATCCTGGCGAGGTCGCGAGTTCTTGTCATGGGGGTGGGCTGGGGCTCCACTAGCAATCAGCTGCTAGGGGCTCAGAAGGCAGAATACTCAGCCCCCTGAGTCTTGCCTGCCAGACAAAAAGGTTGCAGGAATTCTTTTCCCGCTTCCTTCCCTATCTTCTTTTAACACGGTCGCCAGCTAGGTTAGTATATCTGCAGCCCAGCGATGCAGTTCAGTGGGTGTATTCTATACTGTTTATTGCCAGAGTGTTGCTACTCCTGTAGATCTGCCACTGGACTGTCAGCCTAAGGCACTCTCCCACAAAAGTCTGTGTGGCTTTAACTCTCTCCAGCCACTACGTTGCTTGTTACCACAATGTTGCCACCATTCCGGCTCCGATACTGGTCGGATGGCCTAGGGTATACTTTTATATAAGTCTGTGCTGTTTTACCACTCTCCAGACGATAAGAGCTTCTATAGAAAACGTGATGTTCCCTAGGTGGTACTATGATAACCTTCGTGTATGCTTATAGAGAATATTATATTGGAGGCACACCTAAACACGATGATAAAATGTGTGAATTTACTGACACAAATTACATGATCACACATACAATCAGTCAATACAGTAAATGAAAAAAATGAAAATAATAAATCAGGAGATCGACAGCAACTCTTCTTTCACGACCTCCAACACCTCCTTCAACTGGGCAGATTAGAAAGGAGTCACACACTCTCTCACAGAAGGGCCTCTTCGTCCAAGTTGGCACCTCCTCTGTTGGGATTGAGTACTACAAATGTTGGAGGTAGCATGTTTGGAGCAGATGCTCTTTTGTTTATGATCTTGTTAATAATATTTCATGTACCTGATAATGTTTTTGTTGTTGTTACTGGCGGATAATAAAACGATGTGGACGAAAATTGTTTGTCTGACCAAAACCATAACAGTGGCGACGAGAATTAAACATCACTGGCAGAGAGCCTGGGTACGAGACGTGGTGTGAGGATCAAGACAGTGCAGGGTACGTCGTGTGGACGAGTGGACGCTTCGCATATAACAGTGGAGTGTGCTACACCGTGGCCATGGCTACCATGTCAATGGAGCCGTTAAACACTGCCAAGATCTCGTTGGACCTGTGGCTCAGCCTGCTGGAAGCAAACTTTCAGTACCGGGAGATTAAGGAGGACACCACCAAGAAAGCGGTACTCTTAGTTTCACTGGGTTCTGAAGCATATAGTGTTCTCGGAAATTTGTGTGCACCTGAGCTACCGCACACGAGGACCTATGTAGACTTGATTGCTTTGCTTAAACGTCAGTATGTGGTGAAACCATCATATCACAGGAGTTTGATGGATTTCCAGAAGAGGACGAAAAATCAGCAGGAATCCGTACAGGATTTATTTGCGGAATTGAAGGCTTTGGCTAACCACTGCAACTTTGGAGCACAGTTGGACGGCAGGGTTAGGGACCAGTTGTTCATGGCAGTGGAAAAGGAGAATTATTTCCCTAACCTGGTGGCAGAAAATTTGGATCTACAATCGATGACTTCATGGACAGTGCTCGAGAAGATATTGAATCTGGAAAGGGCTTTTGGAAGTAAGACTTCTACTCAGGAAATTATGGTCGTACAGAGCCAGACCAGATGTACACACTGTGGATACAAGCACATAAGTAGCAAGTGCAAGTTTCGTGCATATATATGCAACTTTTGTAACAAGGAGGGACACTTGCAGAGAGTGTGTAGGGAATATCTGAACAGGAACAAAAAGGCCTGGGAGAGGAGACGACCAGGGAATGCAGGAAGAAGAGGTAGTGGTACTGTGGTCAAGGCAGTAGAGGAAGGTAACCTGTCTGAAGAAGCTGCAGGTGAGGAAAACCGACTATATTCGGTGAAAGAAAAGGTATGTTCAGTGAAGTCACAAGTGGTGAATTTTGTAATTAATGGGAAGTTAGTTCCCTTGGAACTGGACACTGGTGCTGCAGTGTCAACATTGTCTAGAGATTGGCAGATACCTTGCAATTGAATGTAAAACCAGGTAAAAAATCTTTAAGTGCTTATGATAATGTACCGATTAAGGTCTATGGCAAGGTGTCGGCAAAACTAGGTTATAATGGAAAAGAAATTGTCCAGGATTTTTATGTAGTGGATTCACATAATCCTAGCCTATGTGGTAAGGATCTCATGGAAAAAGTGGGAATTTTCTTGGCGGGCCTAGATGAATTGTCGATAGTTAAAACAATTAAAAGTGCCGAACAAATGTTAGACAAATATTCAGTGGAGGCAGATAAGCCAATTAATAGCATGGTGGCAAAAATTCACCTGAAAAGTGGGGCTTCACCTAAATTTTTCAAGGCAAGAACAGTGCCGTTTCATTACAAGCAATTGGTAGAATCAGCCCTGGCAAAGCATGTGGCAGAAGGCATCTTAGAGCCAATTACACATAGTGGGCAGCCCCAATTGTACCAGTGTTGAAGGCAGATCGGAAATCCTTGAGAATCTGTGCAGACTTCAAAGAACTGAACAACCGCATACACTGTGAGAAGTACCCTTTACCTACGATAGATGAGTTGTTGTCAGTGGTCTGCAAGGGAGCAATTTTTTCTAAGATTGACCTGAAAGATGCTTACTTGTAAATTCCTGTAGAGGAGGAGAGCCGAAATTGTTAGTGATTAATACCCACAAGGGGTTATTTAAGTATAAAAGACTTCCTTTTGGACTCTCCTCGTCTCCAGCAATTTTTCAGAGATTCATGTCCCAGTTGTTAGTTAACATTGAAGGTGTGGCTAGTTTTTTAGATGACATTATTGTATGTGGGGAGAATGAGGAAGTGCATGATGCTAGATTAGAACAAATTTTGAATCTTTTGCAAAAGCACAATGTGAAGATTAATAAGGGAAAAACAACGTTGAAGACCAAGGCCATTGAATATCTGGGGTACCATGTTTCAGGTAAGGGCTTTACTCCTTCTCACAAAAATGTAGCTGCTATAATAGATGCCCCAGCCTCAACATCAGTTGGGGAAGTACAGTCTTTTGTTGGGATGGTTACACATTTTTGTAAGTTCGTGAAGAACTTTTCAACAAAATTAGCACCCTTGCATGAATTGTTGAAAAAAGGGGCTAGATTTAAGTGGGCAGCAAGAGAGGAAAATGCATTCAGGAATATTAAGCAGGAATTGATCAATTCTCCAGTGCTCACTAATTTTACAGGTAGACTCCCATTAAAACTGGAGGTAGATGCTTCCCCAGTAGGAGTGGGTTGTGTATTATTACAGGAAGTAGATGGTCAGGATAAAGTAGTATATTTTGCTAGCAAGAAATTATCTCCTGCGGAACAGAATTATTCTCAGTTAGATAAAGAAGCCTTAGCTTTGGTATATGCTGTAAAAATACTGAGGTATTTTCTGCTGGGGAGGAAATTTCTTGCTAGAACAGATCATAAACCCCTGCTAGGATTGTTTGGCAAAGGTAAGCAGATTCCAGTTAATGCCAATGCTAGAATTCAAAGATGGGCATTACTACTCTCTCAGTTTGAGTATGATTTAGAGTTTAAGCCAGGCAAGGATAATGTAGTAGCTGATGCATTAAGTAGATTGCCTGTGACAGAAGAATTAAATTCCAGTATTCCAGTGGAGAATGTTAACCTGGTGGAATCTATGTCTTTTGAGGATATTTCATTCCAGACTATTAGGAAGGCAACTGGTAGAGATCCTAAATTAAGTCTGTTGTTGAAAAATGTCAAATATGGTTGGAATGATAATTTGTTATTGTCAGAGTATGCTGCAGTAAAGGCTGACCTTAGTATTCACCAGGATGTACTCTTGTATAGGAATAGAGTGGTGGTGCCAGGGGAACTGAGATGTAAGATTTTGGAACAGCTGCATGTAGGCTATAATGGCATAAATGCTATGAAAGCAGAAGCTAGAAGTTGGGTTTGGTGGCCAAAAATAGACCAGGATATTGCTGAGGTAACAAAAAATTGTCATATTTGCTTTAAGAATTATCAGAAACCCCAGGCCCCAGTACTTTCTTGGCCATGCACTGGAAAACCCTGGTCTAGACTTCATGTAGATTATGCGGGACCTATGGATAATAAATATTACCTAGTGGTGGTGGATTCATACACCAAATTTTTGGATGTGCATGTGTGTAATTCCACCACATCATCTGTAACTTGTGAATTACTAAGGAAAACATTTTGTAATTTTGGATTGCCAGACATAATTGTCTCAGACAATGCTCCTTATTTTGTTTCTGTGGAAATGGAGGATTTTTTTCGGAAAAATGGTATTAAACATGTAACACCTGCCCCCTGTAATCCTTCTTCAAATGGTCTAGCAGAGAGAGCAGTGAGATCCTTGAAAGAATGGTTAAAGCGGTTTACGGAAGGTACTATTAATACAAGGCTTTGTAGATTTTTATATAATCAAAGGAAAATGTTCATTCTACTACTGGTAAATCTCCTTCTGAATTACTGTTTAATAGACACTTTAAAGTGCACATGGAAGCAGTAAAGACAGATCCCAATAAAGAGAAATCGGTAACTAGCTTGGCCAGTCAGTTGGCTCAGGGAGAGGAATTGTTGTTTAATGAGGGGGATGCAGTATATGCAAGGAATTTTGGAAGTGGAAAGCCCTGGGTGGAAGGGAAAATTAGGGAGGTCCTGGGCCGCAGGAACTTCACTGTGCAAGTGCAGAGTTTTGGGAACATTAATTGGAAAAGGCATGCCGATCAGCTCATGCCAAGGTTCCCAGGAAATTTTGAAGACCCTTCAGGTGGGGGTGGGGCAACTAGTGATATCCATCCTAATAATGAAGGGATAGCAGCACCTACAGGAGACAGGAAGGCAGAGCAAGGGGCAGTAGATTGTAATGGGGATACAGTTAACCCTATAGACTCTACAAGGAGTAATTCAGAAGAATGTTTCCCAGAAGTAACAGGTCAGGACTCCCAGTTGAGAAAATCAGGAAGAGTCATACGACCGCCTGATAGACTTAACCTGTAGGGATATAGATTTTATTTAAAAGGGGAGGAATGTTGGGATTGAGTACTACAGATGTTGGAGGTAGCATGTTTGGAGCAGATGCTCTTTTGTTTATGATCATGTTAATAATATTTCATGTACCTGATAATGTTTTTTGTTGTTACTGGCGGAGAATAAAACGATATGGACGAAGATTGTTTGTCTGACCAAAACCATAACATCCTCCTCAATTGCCCATCGTCCAAACACACTGTCCTCTTCAACAGTCCTGGACACAAGCTATCCTGCAGCCTATCCTACTACTGGTGTATCAACATTATGCAATAACACACATATATGAACATAATGGCCCATCTAGCCTAATCAAACAAGGGGTAATGGGAGGGAAATTGATCTACCTTTACATTCCTGGCTCTCGACGCCTGTCCCTCGATGGTGTGAGGTCCCACGCTTCCTGAGTCGCTTCTTGACGATCCAGGAAAATTCCACAAGTCCTCAGGTGTCGTGAAGCCTTCGCGCATCCCCAAACTATTCACAAAGTTTCAGATATCCCAATCCTGGTTAACCATTGGGCACTGCGCACATCACTGCATGCACTCACTCGTCCCTTCCACAAGGCGTTGCTCCTTGCCCTAGGAACGGTGTCGTCCCTCCAAAGTCCTTAGTGAACGTGACTCAGTCACAGCTAGGGCAGCTCGCCACACCCTCCAGACCCTCAGCGTCAAGTGGCGCCACCCAGCGTCGTCGCCGACCAATTTTCCAAGTTTGGCACTCCTCTGCTCGATGAACTTGGCTTCTTGTTGCTTCCCAGAAGCGCAGGGTCTCCAATAACGATGGTGGGCTGCAATGGCTAGCTCTAATCCACTGAGTAAGCCTTGTAGAGCCTCAAATCCTTCAGAGCTCACCGAGAAACGTCCTCTCCCCTTCGTAGTCAGACCAGTTCTGACGTTGGCGCCGCCCGGGGCACTCGGTGACGTCACGGTGGGCTCTGATTGGTCGCCCGTGGCCTAAGTCGGCCAATCCGCAATCGGCTAGCGTCCTTTACAAAACGGCATATCTGCAGGTAGGGGTACTCTTTCATTTATATCAGAGCGCCATTTTCCCCTTACCTACAACTTATAATGTAAATTTCTCCCTTATCTGTCGCCACATATACCAACAGACTCCCTGTATCTCAGAGAATCAGTAGAGAAAGCTGATATGAGTCTTAAAGCAGGCAAATGGAAGAAATAGGAGAGGGCACCGTAACATTACCCATGCTAGGGCCTTTCCGCTAACTCCCGCCTGCCTCTCAAGTTTGAATAGCAGTCTCCTGTGCGGAACTGTATCAAAGGCTTTTTGAGTCCAGAAATATGCAGTCGGCTCAACGTTCTCTGTGTTGCCTTATCCTCGTTATTTTATCATAGAATTCCGTAAGGTTTGTTAGGTCTCTCTCTCTATCTCTCTCTCTCTCTCTCTCCTCTCTCTCTCTCTCTCTCTCTCTCTCTCTTCTATCTCTCTCTCTCTCTCTCTCTCTCTCTCTCTCTCTCTCTCTCTCTCTCTCTCTCTCTCTCTCTCTCTCTCTCTCTCTCTCTCTCTCTCTCTCTCTCTCTCTCTCTCTCTCTCTCTCTCTCTCTCTCTCTCTCTCTCTCTCTCTCTCTCTCATCTCTCTCTCTCTCTCTACTCTCTCTCTCTCTCTCTGCTCTCTCTCTCTCTCTCACTCTCTCTCTCTCTCTCTCTCTCTCTCTCTCTCTCTCTCTCTCTCTCTCTCTCTCTCTCTCTCTCTCTCTCTCTCTCTCTCTCTCTCTCCTCTCTCTCTCTCTCTCTCTCTCTCTCTCTCTCTCTCTCTCTCTCTCTCTCTCCTCTCTCTCTCTCTCTCTCTCTCTCTCACCGTATCGTTACCATATCCACCTGAACAACATTTCATCTAAACAACACCAGATCAACGCACCCAAGCATCGCTACACTTCATCAACAACACTACCTAAAATTCGCTTCCTTAAAGACCCCCCTTCAAAGCATTAGGTCGAAATCAGCATTTTAATAACAGACTTCATAACGTGGGTTTGACATGAGACGATCTGATAACTAAGTAGTATTATATTATTCACTATAAGTGAATATATATGTGTTGCAAATCTTGCAAATCCCGCAATGGACAAGTGGGCAGGCCGCTACTCGTTCGTTGGTCACGCCTGCGTTGGCTATCTAATGGAACAAATATCGCCTTTAGCTGTGGGGATTTGTGATATCATTCTGTTTAATGTGTCGAGTTTATCCTATGTATTACAATGCAGTGAATGAATGTGATGCGTAAATGAATAACATCCACTCTTCGCCATTCGATAACATGTTGAATGATTACAGTTAATGACTGAGGCATGATATGTAGTTTGTGTTATTTTGTCGTGTCAGCGAACGAGAGTGTCCTTAAATAACGAGAGCTTAATTATGATGCTAATCATGAGTAATTGAGGACATCAGTCTCGGCTCTAATATTTCCAATTTGTGTATACATATACACCTTTCATACACTCGCGCGTATGAAAAATACACTTTAAAATATATTGTATTACCTAGCAACTAAATTATACACCTGTATCCTTATAGTTAATAATTTATTTAAGTCTACACTCTGTAACATCTATAATTTTGGAGGTTATTTTTATAAATGAAACTCATTACCAAACTACTCCTTGGAATTCACCTTTACTCGGTCGAAATGATCAACTTTGCTTCTTAAGAGGCTTTATAAACATATGTAATTATTTTGAAGCAAAGAACAAATTATGTTTGTTAGACTACGAAAAACAAAGATATTATAAATTACTGTACCTTTTGATTAGCCACTGAAAGTTGAAGCTGCGGGGGAAAAAGTAAATAAACATTAGTTTATTTAGTAAGTAATACTTAGTAAATACTTAGTAAAAAATATTAGTAAAACTAATAATACTTAGTTTATAAGTAGTAAGTTAGAAATTGACAAACAAACATTGAGACCTCATATACAAAGGGACATATACAGCTGGTTTGGAGAAAGATCCTCCCAGAATTAAATCAACTCTCATACCATTTCGGGCTATTCATGCCCGTGCCACTCTTGGGTGGCTTCATCTTTATCAATCATTCTCATACTAGAAACGTGTCACAGGACTAACAACACTGCAAACCAGACATGACAAGGCTGATCTCATCGAAACTTCTCCAAACATTACTGAACAAGTTGGAGGGTATTGGACAACTTCTTTAAAGGTTCAAACATAAACATCTAATACTGACCTCTTACACTTTGTTCTTAGACTTGGAACAAAATGACCTTTGTTCTTAGTTCTTAGCACCTTATCTGAGGATCCCCCACTGTGCGTTATATATATATTAATATATATATATATATATATATATATATATATATATATAGATATATATATATATATATATATATATACATATATAGATAAAGTTGTGATAGGTACCTACCTATAGATGCCAATGTGGGGACCCATAGCCTCGGAGAAGAAAATAAAAAGTATTCAGAGGAGACCTTGTGGTTTCTCACTGAACACTAATATTATCTTCTCCTACCACCCCCATTCTTTTGTATGTACACATATATATTTACTTTATTTGAACTTTGTTACAAAAAAGGAGTTACATATGGATATATATATATATTTTTTTTTTAAAGTTTGTGAGGGTACCACCTCTGGTGCCAATGTGGGGACCCATAGCCTCGGAGAAGAAAATAAAAAGTATTCAGAGGGAGACCTTGTGGTTTCTCACTGAACACTAATATTATCTTCTCCTACCACCCCCATTCTTTTGTATGTACACATATATATTTACTTTATTTGAACTTTGTTACAAAAAAGGAGTTACATATGGGTTACAAAGATGGTTATCATAGGTTGTCGAGTTCCTCCAGCTCCTCAGATGGCGGGCAGGAACCCTGGATGCAGTGCGCATATATATATATATATATATATATATATATATATATATATATATATATATATATATATATATATATATATATATAATATATATATATATATATATATAATATATATATATATATATTTCTATAACACGAATTTTCTCGATCTTTCGTACGTTTCTTTTCACTGTTGGTGGTAATTCAAAAATCAATTCTCCAAAATTCATTTTTATTTCTAGTCTGACGCGACACTTGAAGTGCAGTTTCGTAAAACTTATTACATTTTCAAAGACTTCAGCTTACACATACACAACTGAATAGAACTTACACATCTTCGATTTGTTTATATCTACATTTGAGTAAGGTGGATGGTGTGAGGTGGTATTAATAGGGTATTAAATTCCTAAAACACAAGACAGAACACGAAACAATGGGTTGAATGGAAGTGATTTGTAGAAAGCCTATTGGTCCATATTTCTTGATGCTTCTATATTGGAGCGGTGTCAGGGGACATATTTTCCCTGCTCTCTCGTGCACTGAATTAAGTACGAAATTGCATAGTGCACCAGTGATGTGCACCATGATTCAACTTTCTGGATTATAACTTTTCCACAGTCGTGTTGGGTGTCGTTGGACAGCCCATGACAATTGCTAGCCATTGATGTCATTCTGATCGCTGTATCAGGTCTGTGAAGGAAATTACAGGAGGGAGTTGATTTCAGGGAAATTTTTGTACAAGTCAAGTGTAGAGAGGGAGGTATGGGGGGTTAACGGCCGTAGACCACCCCCCCTATCACGTGTCCACCTCGTGAGAGAGGGGGTAGCGTCATGGGGCAGGTATGCCATTGGCTGACGCTCTGGGGCCTCAGAAATGCTGAACCGTGATTGGCCAAGACGCTGAGGGGTACTGCATGGTACCCCAGGCATGATATTGGCGGGAAAGACATTCTTACCTAGGACGTTGCTGCCTGAGGACAGGACATTTCCCGTGCTAGGCCAAGCATCGGGAAATACCGCCTGCAACGTTACTAAAGTCACGCCTACATCTTGCTATCTTTCCGTGTGCCGTGCGTAAGAATCCGGTAATCGGAAAGGGTCTTGTATCGAGCCGTGAGAACTTGTCATCTAGCCGCGTAATTGTGGGATGCCATCTTAGAGGAACTGGACTGAGTGAGGTGTAGTTTATTATCGGGCTACAAAAGCGACATCCGCCGTCGATCGTATCTGTGCTTGAAGATACTGCTGTGAGACGTGCTAGAAAAGGTTTCAGTGTTATGAGAGAAACCTTAAATGTTATAATTCTGAGGAACAGTGAAGGACTCTCTCGGGTCTCGTGTACCGTGTAACACCGTGTACCGTCGTATCCTGGAGTACCGTGTCAAGTGGAAGGGGCGTGGTACCGCATTCCTGCTGTTGTGCGCACCCTGGCTTGCCTAAGCCGGTGTGTCTGTGCCATCCTGGTCTCTGTGTGTGTAGAGCTAACCCCGTGGTCTAGGACCCTGTGCTCCACCTGACCACGTGTAGGAAGTGAGGACGCCTACGTCATCATCCAGCAGCAGCAGTGGGAGTGTGATTGACGTGTATGTGTGAGTGAAAGAGCGGGGCACCACATGATTGATGTAAGTACACTGTTTCCGTTTGGGTAATAAAACTCTGAAGCTGGGTTCGCCCCCAGTGTTCCCTCTGGCCTTTGTCCCTGGGACCACCTGGGGAGGTGAATGGGAATTGGAGACGTGTGAGTCTACCCTGTTTGTCATCAAGTTGAGGATTGGGCCCAACTGTGATTTATGACGTGTGTGAAGACACCTAGTGACACATTCAGAGGTAGAGTAAAGTGAGTTATTACTTCTATATTTTTTTCTATGTGCTGTGTATGTATTCGCAGTAATTTGATTCCCTTTTTCAGCAGTGGAAAGTGGTAGCAGGGAGATTTCCCTTGGTTATATATTTTACTGTTGTGTTGTGGTAAAGTGTGAATTATTGGTGGATAATTTACTGGGGTAGGTCATTTACATGTTTTGCCGTGAGTGGCAAGGATGTACTGTGTTGTACTGTGATGTACTGTGTTGTACTGTGTGTGTAAACTGTAGACAAGTTTGACCTTGGTGGAAGGCGTTGTGTACTGTGAAGGATTCCGTGAGAATTAAAGTCAGTTAACGTCACCAGGGGTCACAATTTACTTAACGAGGTCACTTGTTCGTTGAACATTGTTGTGATTAACGTAGGGACATGTAAAGGCAACAGTCACAGTGAAGTTCACGCAGTGGAGGAATTGTCAAGTGAAGACTAACGTAGTGTTAACGATTTAACGAGCTGTCGTTAATTGAGTGATTAACGTAAGGGGTTGACGGTCTGTTATGATCGGAGTCAATTGCGCTGTAATTAAGCTGTTGTAATTCGTTGGAGTGAACAGCTCTGTCTGCGGACAGAGTGATTAAGCACTCGTAGCTAATTAGAGAGAATTAGTAATCACCACTTAGTGAAGTCACCAGGTGTTGATGTTGTTGTTTACACGGAGTATTAGGAACATTGTGTGTGGTACAGTAGTCTACCCTCGTTAGGTAATCTTGTCGTAAGACCGGAAGTGAACTGTCAGTTGAGAGACAGTAGGCTTTGTCAATACTCGTCTGAATTAATAGGCTGTTGAATTCAGTAATTAATTGGGAATTACTCACCGAATGCTTGACTTTCAAGTTGATGTAATTAATTGATTTACGAGTTATTGATGCCATTTAAGTGTCGTTGAGACACGTGTGTGTTAACGTAATTGTTTAAATTCAATTAGAGTAACTTTTGTTTTGATTGTCCTGAGAGACAAGTGTTAACGTAAGATTTTTTTTATAAGGGGTTATCATTCTTGGATTAACCGCCTTGTTACTTGGTACCTCGTTGTGGGCAGCGAGCGCCAGTCAAGTTTTTGTGATTATAGTATTGGTCACCGTGAAGCCGTGACAATATTGATTGCAAGCTTGCGTCACCAGTGGGCGCCACTTTGTTCAGTTAGTGTCATTGTTCAGTCAGCGACGACGGGATAAGGAGACCGTGGGTCCATCAGGCTGTTGATTAGCTGTACTTTAATGTGCCACTGGAGTGACAGTAAAGTAACGTAAATTCAATGTGTAGTAGTTTTAGTCTTGTTTTGTGAATAAATTGTTTTGTTTAGAAACGGTCGTTTACGTCAAACCTTCCAATAATACTGCCCCACATTTCATGTTCTGCAACGCTTTGCCTGCTTATGTTCATATCAAGTCTGTATCTAAAGCTCGAGTCCATTGCACAGCACCACACTTCTATAAATAAGAAGTGAGAATCCGTCGGCTACCCTTTATTAGTTTGTTAACTAGGAGGAGCCAGCGACCTAAGTGACAGGTGTTACCCGAGTGGTTTCGCCTGGCGGTTTGTTCCCGCGGTCCTATGATCTTAGGCTTTAAGATTAAATATCTGCCACTGGCAGCTCTTGCTGTTTAAGGTCTGCCTCTCTTGCGAGGTAGTTGCGATTAACGTAACATCAATAGGACTTAATTCTTTTGATAACCTGTCAAAGAAAAAATCTCACAGATCTGGCGCCCAACGTGGGTCTGTGTCACTTGGGTTCGAGCCCATGCACGGACTTTTGATCATTAAAGAAAAAAGTCTCAAATTGCAGAACATTGTGGAACAGTATTGTTGGGGGTGTGTTGTCACAGTTGTCACAAGTAGGTACACACACCAACACACACTGTCAGTAGGTCTGTGGATTACAGGAAAGAGTACGTGTATCTGTATGTGTCTGTCTATGGCAGGATGCCAGATGATGCGGGTAGTAAGACGGAGGGGGAATGCCGTCAGTACGTGATGGGACACAGGGCCCGGGTGGAGGAGATATGCCAGGCATGGGTCGGTCAGGAGTTGCCAGCCCTCCGTGACACTAGGGACACGTCAGAGAGAGAAGCGTCACCTGAAAGGCTTAACGCTAGTTACGCTTCGGCGAACGAAACGCCGGGAAGTGATTTAGGGGATGAGGAAAATCCCCTAGCCGACTTTCGTGTAGTGGACGTGGTAGGAGGTGATAGAAGTAGTACGCCACAGGATCTTAGTGGGAGGTCGCGCCCTCACCAAAGAATTCCAATAGAAACTTTCGTGGAAGGTAGAGTTGCATCAGCAGGTAGGTTGATGCAGGAATCGCCGGCCAGAATGGGGACTGTACAACCCAAGGCGGGATTCACTTTAGACATGCTGCGAGAACAAGCTAGGTTAATGGGTCTCTCAGCACATGGGATGTCTAAGTTTGTGATGGAAATGTGGAATACCCATCAGGAGAGAGAGAACCGGTTGTAGATTGCAAAGGTGCAAGCCACAGCTGGGAAGGGAAGCCAAACCCAACCCACAGAGCCCGGCCCAGAGGGGCCAGTTGTTAAGATAAAAATGCCTAATCTTATAGCTTTCGATGAGCAAGTGGATTCAATGGATGCATACATTGACCGCTTCGAACGCAGAGCAACGGAAGGGAAGTGGAGTAGGTCAACTTGGGCCCAAGCGCTAGCTTCATTGTTGAAGGGAAGGGCATTAAGTATATACCAGGGTTTGGGAACTCCCATGTGCAACGATTATGATGCCCTGAAGCGAGCCTTAATGAAAGGCTATGGCATTTCGGCCGATGGAATGATGAGGGCATTCCGTCAGATTAGAGTACGTCAAGGGGAAACGTACCGGGCCATGTTGCAGAGGCTGCAGTCGAGCCTCAAAGCGCTATCTTGAGTTGAACAACGCCGTCGTTCCGGAAGACAACACGTTGTTTGAGCTGATGACTAGGGAACTGTTCTTGGAGGCAGTGGAATCTGCGCTCCGTGCTAAACTCAGGAGAATGAGAGAGCATAATCTATGAATGAGATACTGAATCTATAATGTCTTAATGAGGCTATGGCAGAATGTGCCGATAGGTGGGCTGAGGCACACAGACCTAGACAGGGAGGTTCATCTGAGAACCGACGTCGTGACCAAGCCTCAGGGAGCGGGGCTAGGCCTAAAGAGAGTAAGTCTAGAGTAAGCCATAAGCCACACAAGGTCAGTGGACCCCGCTGTTTTATTTGCGGCCAGCCAGGTCACAAGGCAGCACAGTGTAAGAAGAGCAAGCGTGCAGAAAAGGGGGGAACACACGCACAAATTGCTGGTCTGGGTGCCCACGAGGGAGGTGATCCTCTGGAGCACTACCCTGGAGACTGCAAAAGGTTTAGTTAATGGTAAATGGACCAAGGTCTTTCGAGACAGGGGAGCTACTACTCATATGGTCCGAGAGAGCCTTGTCGAGCCTGGGAACGAGACAGGCAGAACCATTCATGTAAGATACCCTGATGGTACACAGATAGATATGATCGAGGTATCCCTGACTGTTGACACACCATATGTTAAAGGTAAAATACGAGCGGTGAAATGCAAGAACGCTGTATACGGGTTGTTGTTGGGAAACGCCCCTGGAGTGTGAAATAGTAAGAGTCGGTCCTGTGGAAGTGACTCACAGAGAACGGGACTCACACCAGCTGGAGGTGACGTCACGTGCCAGTCAGCTGGTAGCCAAGCCATGGCTGCATCCCCGGCTAAGGAACAGAGGCAGCAGGCGCAAGGAAAACGGGGAAAGTCTGCTCCTTTCCGCCAACAGAAAACGGGAAGAAACTCAAGGAGGTGGGTGGGGGCTCGATCAGCTGATCCAGCCAGGTCCCGCCAACCCCGGGGGTGGGCAAGGGTCACCGCCTCAGAGGTAGATAAGAGGAGAGGGGGAAGACCCCTGGTGACTGAGGGTGTCACTGCTGCTCCCAGGGGGAACAAGGTTTTAGTAGCCGCGGTGACCACACGCGCAATGAGTGCGCAACCCACCAAAGTGGTCAAGCCGCTGAAACTACATTCTTTGAAAGGAGTAAGCGCTAAAGAATTCCAGGAAGCCCAAAGGAAAGACCCCACACTCAGGAAGATGAGAGAGCATGCCAGCAGAGGGTAGGGTCTTCACCATGAATAAGCGCAAGTATAAGTACTTGGAGGTTAAGGGTAAGCTAGTGCGCAGGGTGGAAACATCCCAGGACACTTGGGAACAATTACTGGTCCCCAAAGAGCATCGCCTAGCTGTGTTTACTCTCGGTCATGAGGGAGTAATGGGGGGTCACATGGGACATGCTAAGACCAGTGAACGAATTCAGTCATCGTTCTATTGGCCAGGGATGACTGGGGACGTACAGCGGTACACTCGGTCATGTGACGCCTGTCAACGCACCGCTGACAGAGGTAAGGTGCAGCCAGGGAAGCTGAAGCTTTTCCCCATCATTGATCAACCATTTAAGATGGTCAGTGTAGATATAATTGGCCCGATTGAGCCGAGGGCATCAGACGGCAGTAGATATATCCTGACCATGGTAGATCATGCTACTCGGTATCCAGAGGCGGCACCTTTGAAGAATATCGAGACCGTCACAGTGGCGGAAGCATTGGTTGGATTCTTCAGTCGCTTAGGTATACCGGAGAAGATACACAGCGACAGGGGGGCACAGTTCACCTAGTGAGATGATGGCGGAAGTAGCTAGGCTACTCATGTTGCAGTCATCATTCACCACACCTTATCATGCTATGGGAAATGGGTTGGTGGAACGGTTTAATGGTACCCTAAAGAGAATGCTCAGGAAGATGTGCATAGAGCAACCCAAGGAGTGGCCAAGGTACATTAACCCGGTATTGTTTGCCTGCAGGGAAGTACCCCAGGCAAGTACCCGGTTCTCACCGTTCGAGCTCCTGTATGGTCGCACAGTAAAGGGACCGCTGCATGTGTTGAAGAACCTATGGGAGGAGGAAGACTGTACCCCAGAAACCAAGACGACGTATGAGTAAGTCATAGATTTGAGGAACCGTCTAGAAGAGACGTGTAAGTTGGCCAGGGAGGAACTCGCCAAGGCTAAAGAGTACCAGAAGAGCAGGTACAACCAGAAGGCCAGGGAGAGGAAGTTTAAGGTGGGAGATAAAGTACTCCTACTCCTCCCTACAAGCAGGAACAAGCTCCTGCTACAGTGGAAGGGACCCTTCACCATCACTGAGTGCAGTCACTCATTGACGTACGTCGTATGCGTAAGGGGGGTCAATAAGAAGTACCATGTTAACATGTTAAAACGCCATGAGGAACGCGATGATGCGTCATCAAGGTCGGAGGAGAGTGAAGATAGAGCCTCTCCGGGTAGTCCATCCCAGGGTGTTGCTAGTGTGTCCGATATGACACAGACTGAAGCCGGAGCTGCAGAGCTTGGGGGTTCAGCCTAGCTTCGAGGCGTCGAGCCGGCTAGAGCCTGGCCCTGGAGCCGAGCACCACTCTGCGCCTAAGTCAGGTAACACTACCCAGAACGAATCGGAGGAGTCACCCCAAGTCTCTCAGGGCGACGACGCATAGAAAACGGAGTCTCCACCCACCACTACCCAGCCGGAAGTGAGCTGTCAAGGTGTGTGTGACAGCTCGTGCACAGTGCACCATCGAGCTGGTAAAATGGTGGGGTGTATTTTGCTTCCAGTGAAATAAACCCTTAGTGGGAGGTTGATGTCAGGGGACATATTTTCCCTGCTCTCTCGTGCACTGAATTAAGTACGAAATTGCATAGTGCACCAGTGATGTGCACCGTGATTCAACTTTCTGGATATAACTTTTCCACAGTCGTGTTGGGTGTCGTTGGACAGCCCATGACAATTGCTAGCCATTGATGTCATTCTGATCGCTGTATCAGGTCTGTGAAGGAAATTACAGGAGGGAGTTGATTTCAGGGAAATTTTTGTACAAGTCAAGTGTAGAGAGGGAGGTATGGGGGGTTAACGGCCGTAGACCACCCCCCCCCCCCCTATCACGTGTCCACCTCGTGAGAGAGGGGGTAGCGTCATGGGGCAGGTATGCCATTGGCTGAGGCTCTGGGGCCTCAGAAATGCTGAACCGTGATTGGCCAAGACGCTGAGGGGTACTGCATGGTACCCCAGGCATGATATTGGCGGGAAAGACATTCTTACCTAGGACGTTGCTGCCCGAGGACAGGACATTTCCCGTGCTAGGCCAAGAATCGGGAAATACCGCCTGCAACGTTACTAAAGTCACGCCTACATCTTGCTATCTTTCCGTGTGCCGTGGGTAAGAATCCGGTAATCGGAAAGGGGCTTGTATCAAGCCATGAGAACTTGTCATCTAGCCGCGTAATTGTGGGACGCCATCTTAGAGGAACTGGACTGAGTGAGGCGTAGTTTATTATCGGGCTACAAAAGCGACATCCGCCGTCGATCGTATCTGTGCTTGAAGATACTGCTGTGAGACGTGCTAGAAAAGGTTTCAGTGTTATGAGAGAAACCTTAAATGTTATAATTCTGAGGAACAGTGAAGGACTCTCTCGGGTCTCGTGTACCGTGTAACACCGTGTACCATCGTATCCTGGGGTACCGTGTCAAGTGGAAGGGGCGTGGTACCGCATTCCTGCTGTTGTGCGCACCCTGGCTTGCCTAAGCCGGTGTGTCTGCGCCATCCTGGTCTCTGTGTGTGTAGAGCTAACCCCGTGGTCTAGGACCCTGTGCTCCACCTGATCACGTGTAGGAAGTGAGGACGCCTACGTCATCATCCAGCAGCAGCAGTGGGAGTGTGATTGACGTGTATGTGTGAGTGAAAGAGCGGGGCCCCACATGATTGATGTAAGTACACTGTTTCCGTTTGGGTAATAAAACTCTGAAGCTGGGTTCGCCCCCAGTGTTCCGTCTGGCTTTTGTCCCTGGGACCACCTGGGGAGGTGAATGGGAATTGGAGACGTGTGAGTCTACCCTGTTTGTCATCAAGTTGAGGATTGGGCCCAACTGTGATTTATGACGTGTGTGAAGACACCTAGTGACACATTCAGAGGTAGAGTAAAGTGAGTTATTTACTTCTATATTTTTTTCTATGTGCCGTGTATGTATTCGCTGTAATTTGATTCCCTTTTTCAGCAGTGAAAAGTGGTAACAGGGAGATTTCCCTTGGTTATATATTTTACTGTTGTGTTGTGGTAAAGTGTGAATTATTGGTGGATAATTTACTGGGGGAAGTCATTTACAAGTTTTGCCGTGAGTGGCAAGGATGTACTGTGTTGTACTGTGATGTACTGTGTTGTACTGTGTGTGTAAACCGTAGACAAGTTTGACCTTGGTGGAAGGCGTTGTGTACTGTGAAGGATTCCGTGAGAATTAAAGTCAGTTAACGTCACCGGAGGGTCACGATTTACTTAACGAGGTCACTTGTTCGTTGAACATTGTTGTGATTAACGTAGGGACGTGTATAGGCAACAGTCACAGTGAAGTTCACGCAGTGGAGGAATTGTCAAGTGAAGACTAACGTAGTGTTAACGATTTAACGAGCTGTCGTTAATTGAGTGATTAACGTAAGGGGTTGACGGTCTGTTATGATCGGAGTCAATTGCGCTGTAATTAAGCTGTTGTAATTCGTTGGACTGATCAGCTCTGTCTGAGGACAGAGTGATTAAGCACTCGTAGCTAATTAGAGAGAATTAGTAATCGCCACTTAGTGAATTCACCAGATGTTGATGTTGTTGTTTACACGGAGTATTGGAACATTGTGTGTGGTACAGTAGTCTACCCTCGTTAAGGTAATCTTGTCGTAAGACCGGAAGTGAACTGTCAGTTGAGAGACAGTAGGCTTTGTCAATACTCGTCTGAATTAATAGGCTGTTGTATTCAGTAATTAATTGGGAATTACTCACCGAATGCTTGACTTTCAAGTTGATGTAATTAATTGATTTACGAGTTATTGATGCCATTTAAGTGTCGTTGAGACACGTGTGTGTTAACGTAATTGTTTAAATTCAATTAGAGTAACTTTTGTTTTGATTGTCGTTCCTCCTCCTCCAAATGGTGTCGTTCTGGGTGTGAGAGGGGGAAGGGCCACACTATGCGAGCTCCGCAGAAAACAATATATATCTAGGGAAATTTCAGTAATACAGGAACTAAACACAGTCACATAACTTTTAAAGTGTGTCACAACATATTAAAAAGCATATCATAGTGATTACCATCCGACCGTTTGTGTTCAAGGAAAAATAAGTGAAACTCGTGTGTAGTCAATGTCTGCCCTCGTAGTGCCAGCAGGCCTTAGGCAATAGTTGCCAAGTCGTCAATAAATCACATCCCTCGCTATTGAAACATCAAGAAATCAATGCCCATAGTGCTAAGCTCTCTATGCAAAACGTGTGTCTATTATACAAAAATTAAGATAACATATTTTAACAACAAGTGAACAAATTATACACAAAATAAGTCCGTCGTGTGTATATAAACAAGGGCCATTTGGAGGTAGGCCCACCCCAGTACCCACTGTGTGTGTGTGAATTCTTCCAAATAGTGTTACGCACTCAGGTAACTAGTGCCCAGGCACAGAAACTAGACGCCTCCACTGTAAGATAACAAGTGGGAAAATGCAAGTAATGTAATCTAACAAGTGAACAAAACAAATTAAGAGTGCGACATGTGTTAGCAACACTGTCAGTCCATATAGCATATATAGTTGGTAAACACCCACTGTCAACCCCCATTGGTCAACCCCCAACGGTCAACACCCACGGTCAAACCCCCAACGGTCAACACCCCACCTTGTAAGACCTTGGAAGACCATTACCACTGAACAGAAGTGTTCAACAAAAATGTCTTTGATAAAAACGTGCATAGAATGCAACATGAAGGTAGATTACCAATAGAGCTTTAAATGCAACTCTGTTCAGCAGCCATACACAAAAAATGTGCCAACATGACTAATAATTCAAGGAGAAATGGTCCCAGTGACCACTCTGTGTACTGGCTCTGCAAAAAGGATGATGTAACTTTTTTGAAGATGATGGAAATCCTGGATAAAACTCCCGCCGAAAACAGAGAATTACTAATTAATGCCTGCATAGCAATTTCTAATGTCTTCAAACAAACTGTACATGACACCAAGGTACACCCAGATGTGGCAAAGAGTTCGGTGGCAGCGGCGCCTGAGCAGAGCGGGAAGTCGGGGACGCCTGAGCAGAGCGGGGAGTCGGGGACGGCTGAGCAGAGCGGGGAGTCGGGGACGCCTGAGCAGAGCGGGGAGTCGGGGACGCCTGAGCAGAGCGGGGAGTCGGGGACACCTGAGCAGAGCGGGGAGTCGGGGACGCCTGAGCAGAGCGAGGAGTCGGGGACGCCTGAGCAGAGCGGGGAGTCGGGGACACCTGAGCAGAGCGGGGAGTCGGGGACGCCTGAGCAGAGCGGGGAGTCGGGGACGCCTGAGGAGAGCGGGGAGTCGGGGACACCTGAGCAGAGCGGGGAGTCAGGGACGCCTGAGCAGAGCGGGGAGTCGGGTACGCCTGAGCAGAGCAGGGAGTCGAGGACGCCTGAGCAGAGCAGGGAGTCGGGGATGCCTGAGCAGAGCGGGGAGTCGGGGATGCCTGAGCAGAGCGGGGAGTCGGGGATGCCTGAGCAGAGCGGGGAGTCGAGGAAGCCTGAGCAGAGTGGGGAGTCGGGGACGCCTGAGCAGAGCGGGGAGTCGTGGATGCCTGAGCAGAGCGCGGAGTCGGGGACTCCTGAGCAGACTGCGGTGTCAATGGCGCCGAAGCAAAGCGCGGTTGTTACGACCCTGGGTTCATCAGTGGAAACCAGAGGTCAAATTGAGCTAAATAAACGACTTTATATTATTTGGAATGCTTGCCAATGTGTGTCTGTATCTTTCTTGCCAGACGTAAGACGAATCTTGTTTCTCACTGAGCATTTAAAGACTGAGCTTGTGGTTGATTAATAATTAATAAAATAGGCATCAGCTATGTTTACAAATGATTAGAAAGTATTAGTAAAGTAGATCTGAGTAAACTGGAGGAAGCTGAAACTGGAGACGCACCTCCTTCTCTGGCTGGCGTCGTGATGTAATGATCTCTGCATCCCTCTCCACTTCCTCCTGCTTCTCTCCCTTACCTTATTCTGTGTCTAGTTTACCAAGATAAGTAATGTGTTGTGTTCTCGTTTTCTGGCATAAGTGTGTTGTAATGTGTAGAGTAATAATGTGTATTAATTAATTAGGTGATCACTAGTGTTTACATTGCTAAGTTACTCTAAGGGGGTCCCAGTGGAACCACATGGGCTCCAGTAGTACCAGTAAGCTACCTAGAGTCCTTGCTAGTGTCCCTTGCCTAGTAGACTTTACCCTAGCTTGTGCTCATTGTAAAACCTTATATCCTGTTTATGTGGACCAAGGCTTTTAACGTAAGATAGTGTGGTGAAGTAATTATTGTTATTGTTGTGAATGTATATGGGGGGGGGGGTTGTTAAGAGGGTTTAATAAATAAGTTAGTTTTAAAGGAGTATCCATTCTTCCCGTGTAGGAGATCAATGATCTACCTCTAGGCTGACATTGTCTTGTAGCCAATTAATTATCTCTGTTTATATTTTATTGGGGGCCGAGCCTTTATGATCTCCCATACTTGAGATACATCTTAATTCTAACTGCTGAACCTACTCCATAATACAAGCCCCACATATCAGACCACCAATCCTTAACAAGTGGTTGGCCTGACTGGGATGAACTGTAATTGTAAAAAATTTGATTTTTGAGTGCCAAAACTAAAAATTCTTGTTTTCCGCAGAATGGTTGTGTGTTAGCCTAGGGCCCAGCTAATCTAGCAAAGGATATATATTGCACTGACTGGACACCTAGCTGGATCCCTTCACGATTGAGGTAAGTGTGGCCATGTGTTAGGGGCCGTGCAAATTTTTGTTTTTTTTCCAATTTTTATTTTTTAATTTTTTCTTTGGCTAGGAGCTAAATTAATTAGTGATGGAGGATAAAATGCAGGAACTGGCAAAGGATCCTTCAGTGGTAGAGATCAAGAAGCTTATCAAATCTAATTTAATATTGTTAGGCAAGGAATTTGGCCAAGAGTTAAATGACGCGGATAAAAAGTGGACTTTGGTGAATGAAATATTACAACATTGCATGGATCAAGAACTATTGCCAGATGATACACCTTTATGCCAGCCTAGCCAAGCGAAAAGTGCAGCTCATAGGGACAGAGAGATGGCTCAAGAGTTCAAATCAAATCAAATCAAAATCAAATCGAATGTTTATTTAGGTAAGGTACATACATACAAGAGATTTTACAATCTCTTTAATTGTACATAGTACAATTAATTGTACATAGTACAATTGTACTTTAATTGTACATAGTACAATTAATTGTACTATGTACAATTAATTGTACATAGTACAATTAATTGTACATAGTACAATTAATTGTACATAGTACAATTAATTGTACATAGTACTTACATAGTTAGCAAAAATAAGACTAGAGGAGCAAAGAATCAAAACCGAGAAGGCTACAATTTGAGCGAATACCACTGGACCACCACCTGCCGGAGATTCAAACCCTAGGCATTATGAGAAAAAGCATAACTTGACTGAATTTTCAGAGTCGGACCCTGAAAGGTTTTTCAACCATTTTCAGCCATGTCCATGAACTGGCCAAAGGAAGAGTGGGTGAAAATCCTACAGGGAAGACTTAAAGGTAAGGCCCAAGATATTTTTACAAACATTGCTGACGACGAGTGTTTTGAATATAGTAAAGTCAGGGAACGGATTTTGAGGGCATATGAAATTATGCCTGAAGCTCACCGCCAAGCTTATTGCATCCTTAGGCCTACTCACAACCAACCGTTCACTGAATTTGCTAATGATCAAATTAGATTGTTTGAAAAATGGATTCGCTCAGTTAAAGCCGAAACATACGAGGCACTTAAGAATTTAGTTTTAGTGGAACACTTTATAGATAATATGCCAGAGAATGTAGCACATTACATTAGAGGAAGGATAGAGGTAGATTCTAAAATAGGGGATTTGGCCAAGATGGCAGAAAACTACCAGTGGGCGGGCAAAAGGCCCAATAAAAATAATTATACACCGCTGAGTAGCAAAACTTATACCCACAGCCAGTCCAGACCAGCTCATTCTAACCCTTTACCTAATGCATCTTTTGTTTCAGACATAACTAACCTTGTTAAATTGTCTAGCCCCACGGCACCTAAGAGTGAACTGAAGGGCAATCCTGTTAGTAATATCTTTTCTCCCCGACGTATCTGTGGTCACTGTAAACATCCTAACCACATTACTAGCCGTTGTTGGCAACTGTACCCGGAAAAAAGACCCAATGCTCTTGTTGTGACACAGGGCTTGAGGCCTTCTGAAGGGTTAGAGAGTAAGACCTCCAACCCACAGTGGTTGGACCTGCTTACCCCATTCTTATCGAAAGGGAGACTACTTTTGTCTGAGGGATCTTCCTGGAAGGACGTGGTGATCTTCCGAGACACCGGTGTCATCCAAATCTTAATTTTAGAGAGTGCATTGCAAGGGGCCAACACTCTCGACACTGGAGAGGTGGTACTGGTCGAGGGTGTCACTAGTGATACTCGAGCAGTACCCCTCCATAAGGTTACCCTAGAGTCTGATTTCCACAAGGGTGTTTGTACAGTCGGAGTCACTTCGTACCTACCTTTCCCTAATGTTGATGTAATATTGGGTAATGATTTAGCAGGGGATAAGGTAGGGGACTTCAGACTGCCTATTATGTTGCCTACCCCTAAGGTTTTCCTGGATCTACCCGCTGCAGAGGATAATGTTGTGTACCCTGCGTGCACGGTGACCAGGTCTATGGGACTTAAATGTGAGGGCAGCCCTGTGCTAGCCAAGGTGGTAAATCCCGAGGACACGAGGAACTTTCCGAGTGGTGAAAGCCAAGTGGAATTTGCGGACACATTCATGGCCCGACTCGATGACATGGCCGAGGACATTGTGGAGAGCCTGCCACCACCGCCTACCGAGAGTAGTGAGGAGGTGGAGGAGAACACTGTTGAGCCTCGGCCAATGGCATCTGACCAAGGCCTGGACGCCTCCTTGAGTGAGTTACAGAAAGCTGACCCCAGTCTTGCAGAATGCCACGAGGTAGCCATCTCTAAGGAGGAAATTGTAGACGCAGCAACTGGGTACTACTACAATGATCGGAATTTGATGAGAAAATGGAGACCACAGAGTGCTCCCTTGTCAAATGAGTGGGAGGTAGTCCACCAGATTATGTTGCTGACATGCTATAGGGAGAGTTTTGTCAGCTGCTCATGATGATCCTATGGGGGGACATCAAGGTATTAATATTACTTATCACAAAATCTGCAAGTATTTTTTTGGCCCAAGCTGAAAAGCGATGTGGCAAAATTTTGTAATGAATGTATTGCTTGTCAACTTGTTGGGAAACCAAACCAGACACCACCTAAAGCTCCTCTAAGGCCTATTGTCGTGCCGGAGAAACCATTTTCTCATGTGGTAATGGACTGTGTTGGTCCAATACCTAGAACTAAGACTGGTAATATTTACCTAATCACGATGATGTGTATTACGACCCGTTACCCAGAGGCTTTTGCTGTAAGGAACAACCGAGCAAAGACTGTTGTTGCTCGTTGTTGTTGTAATTTTTTTCCACTTTTGGACTGCCTCGGGTCGTGCAAACTGACAATGGTACTAACTTTTAGTGTGATATTTTTTAACAATTCTGTAAGGACCATGGAATAACTCATAAGGTTTCCAGCCCATACCATCCAAAGAGTCAGGGGTAATTGAGCGGCTCCATCTAACTCTGAAGCAGATGTTGAAGACATCGTGCGAGAGTTCCCACACCTTCTGGGATGAGAACTTGACGTATCTTTTGTTTGCTGCTCGAGAGGGGCTACAAAGTTCACTGGGATGTTCTCTTTTTGAGTTAGTCTTTGGCCATAAAGTTCGTGGAACCTTGCAAATGTTACAGGAGAATCTGTTACGGAACGTAACGTTGACCGAAGGTTTGGCTTTCTTTGTGCAACACCACCAGAGACTCAAGGACTGCAAGGCGGCTGCACTAAAGTATCTTGGGAAGGCTCAAGAAAATATGAAAGAACGAAGCGATGCTAAGGCTAAGTTGCGGGTATTTCAGCCTGGTGACCCTGTCCTGGTATTAAAGCCTCGACTAGGGAACACTTTGTCCCACAAGTACGAAGGCCCCTACATTGTGACAGAAAAGACTGGGGACCTCAAGTACAAAGTGAGGCACTCTGACCAGCGTAAGCAGGTAATGCTCATACACTTGAACGACTGAAGAAGTTTCAGGGCCCCAGGCCTATTGCACTAACCAATGTTTCCATTTCCAGTGAGGGAGGAGATTATTGTTCTGGTTATATGAGGGGATTATATGTAGGTTATGACATTACTGTCAGGATCCAGTGGATCCTTAATCCAGAGAAATTTGGTAAAATCACGATCCTCCTCTTGTAAGCCTACTCTAAGGAAAGCTTTACTGATATCAGCAGTATAAGCAAAAATACCAGTACGGAATCGTAATAATACGTCATATAGCCTTTGTGTTAGGCTAGGTCGAGTTTGGAGACACTCATTCAAGGACACGCTGTTTGCCTTCACTTTGGCACTACAGTTAAAAACGATACGTATTGGTGTCGTCACTGAGTCTTTCATTACAGCGTGATGGGGTAGATAGTGACCTGTTTTTCGGTCATCGTTATCAACAACTTCAATGAATTTACTGTCGAGTTGTTGTTGAACTAATTGATGATACATATTCAGTTTATCAGGCTTTTTCTGTAGCTGTATTAATTGAGACTTTAATTGGGAAGCTGCCATGAAATAATTCACTAAAAGTTGGGGATAATTCAACTTCCATGCCAGGTCTCACCCAGTATTGTTTACCTCTATAGACAACTGTGTCCAGATATTGCTGTAAGTCCACATATCATCAGGGATTGGCTTATCAGGGACAATACCTAAAGTGTCTAAATCCCACAGTCGAAATACAGGTGGATCAGACTCATTATCTCCAGATATTTCTCTGAAATGTAGGGGTGACTGTTCCGAGCCTAGTCACGCCACTATTGAATTGTTTGGTTGTTTGTTGTTTGACACAGATTTTTGCTGAAAAAGCACCGGTCCTGTTAGCAATTTGCCTCCAGCAGATGACAACAAATTCATCCCTAGTTGTCGGGTGCATCCATTTATAAATCTGTAATAATAGTCAGCAACTATTAGGATACCAACGTCTATGAGGCGGTCAGAATTTATTTTGTGATACGCTAGCCGCATGCGGTTACGTCTGAGATATTTCGCAGTGTGAACAAGTCCTGTGACCTGCAGGTCTGAAGGAAGCTTATCCACTACTTCCGCTAGTATTGAATTAGTGGAAGATCCAAGTCGTACTAATACCTTGACTACTTGGTATTCACGAGGTCCACTGTTAGTCAAGAACCCAGAGATACTTAATTTCACACGTTATCTTGAGGTTATCTTGAGATGATTTTGGGGCTTTTAGTGTCCCCGCGGCCCGGTCCTCGACCAGGCCTCCACCCCCAGGAAGCAGCCTGTGACAGCTGACTAACACCCAGGTACCTATTTACTGCTAGGTAACAGGGGCATAGGGTGAAAGAAACTCTGCCCATTGTTTCTCGCCGGCACCTGGGATCGAACCCAGGACCACAGGATCACAAGTCCCGCGTTCTGTCTGCTCGGCCGACCGGCTCCCTGGCAGGTTTGGCAGGTTTTAATTTCAACCGCTCAACTAACTGCTGTGTGATGAAGGTCTTCTGTGATCCTTGCTTGAAAAGACCTCTAGTATTGACTCTATACTTCCTATTAATTAGTTTAAGCTGAGCTTTAGGCAGATTAGTATTATTGCCTGACTCAGTTGCAAGTACATTAATTTCTTGGTGTACTTTGCAGTATTGAACTGTGGGAGAATTCATAAAATCCACCCGAGGTGTGGTAGATTGTGATGTCTTTCTACATAAGGCATAATGATGCATACCTTTGTTGCATCTACTGCACAACCGTAGATGGACTACACATTTACTGGGGTCATGAGAACCCATGCACTTGGTGCATCTATGTAATTCTTGTAGGCGTTTAATCCTGGTATCAAAGTTAGGATAAACATTGCATTTATAAGTGACATGCTCTTGTTCACAGAACAGACATTTTCTCTTTCTTGCTGAGTTTGTCTTCTTGGCAGACACATCAACTACAGTCTCAGAGGGAGATACTGAATAAATACCTATGTTACCACTCTTCTTTCCCGTGGATGGAACAGTCCTAGGCTTGAATTTACTAGACTTGTTCAAAGGCGATTTTGGTTTAACTGAATTGTCAGTATTAGGTTGCTTAGACTCAGGTTTAATCTTATCATGAGTTTTCAACCTGTTGACCATTATTCTTAACCCCTCGAATATTTCCTCGAGAGTGAGAAACTCGGTTTTATAGTGTGAGCAGATTTCTGCTAAAATATTTCGAGGTAATTTCCTCTGTAAAAGTAACTTAATTGACCATTCGGAAGCTGGTACATCAACTTTAGTACCTAAGGCCTTCACTAGAGACTCTACTTCTAGCCTGAAGCTTTGAAGTGAGTCTGGTCGGTTACTTGGTGCATTTAGATCCAGTAACTGATAATATAGGTTAGCTATACTTAACTCTTTGTTGCAATAGCTCAATTTTAGTAGTTTTATAGCGTCTTCATAATTGCTCTCAGCAAGAGCTTTGGTTATTTATTACATTTTTAGCCTCCCGTTTGAGAAGACTGTTTAGGTAAGAGAATTTAGAAACCTTATCAAGAGAAGGTTTTGCATGTATATGAACTCAAATGAAGTCCAAAATGTGTCCCAATTTTCTTCATCTAGTCTTGCAAATGTAGGTAAGTCTGAAGTAGGTCGACGAACCTCAGGTAATTGTACACTGGATTGAGACACAGTATTATTTGCATTGAATTTATGTTGACTTACTATATTACATAGTACATTAAGCTTATCTTGAGTGTCATCTTCATATTGAGATGTCTCAGCTAGAGTTTGATCGATTTCATCAGGATCAGTTTCTGCTGCATTCAGTATATCAAGATAAGACCTGATTGTAGATCTGACTTGATCAAATTTGAGATCAGCTACTCTCAATGATATTTCTAATTGATGGTAATCAATGGGAGTTGCTTTAGATAAAGTTTCAGACTTATTGATCAGTCTGGTTAAATGACCTTTAAGGCCAATACAGACTCTCTTTAATTTTTCAGTAGCCATGGTGGCTTTAAGTTCAAATTTCATAGGACTTGAATAGTTATTGCTAATGTAGCTTGGGTACTTGTTCATTAGTTGGCAAGTAAATTGATTACAGCCTAAATTATTCTGGCTAAGTTGCACTCTTCCTCATTCCGAGTTAAATGCACCTACCTAACAACAAGCAGCTAAGAATTTTGAGCAATACTTGAATGTCACTATTAGAAATTCTCCTGGCTAGCTCTTCATTATCACCATTTGATGTAATAGTGAACATTCAGCAGCACTCAAAATTTATATATGCAAATAGTGAATACACAAAATGATTTATATACATATGTATATATACTGTAATCAGAGTCAGTATAAGGTACTTGGATCCCACCCTGTTGCAGGATCAGCACAATAATGAGCATAAGGTACTTGGATCCCACCCTGTTGCAGGGTCAGCACAATAATGAAAATAAGGTACTTGGATCTCACCCTGTTGCAGAGTCAGCACAATAATGAATAATATAATGCCTTATTGACTAGTTCAAGACTAGTTGAAATAATTTCTACTAAAGAAACTACTAAGTTATTTAGTCGGCATTTGTGCAAAACTCAGCACAATCACAACCTAAATTCCTATCTAATAAAGGTTGGCGTAAATTAATTAATGGTGCGGTAATGTGAATATGTGCTGTGTTTTTGTTTTTTTTAGATTTTATAATATATAAATGGGCACTTGAACACACAAGTAAAAATATAAAATATATAGTTAATTTTGGCTTGCTAGCCACAACCTTTTATAATGGTTGATTGAGTTGATCAATTTGTCAACTACATGTGACCTAGACTCACCTGACCATCTCTTGCCAGGTTTTGCCTGTATGGTCTGGCTGTAAATTGAATGTAAGTGGCATCCAATCATACTGTTTTCCTCAGTCGAAAGTTTATATATTTGGCAGCCCTTTGGTAATATTCTGGACTTACTCCCCTCGATTATTATGACCTTGTTGACGAGGTTGCACTAATGTGAACACTACTGACCAGCTAACAAGTTTAAATGAGGAAATTATTGTTTTAAGGTGATTAATTACCTCAGCTGGGTGTCGAGTAGGATGGATGTCATTACCACCTAGATAAATAATGGTTAGATGGTGAGGCCACTCTAACGCAGGTGTTAATGTGGAGTTATTTTAGAAATTGTGAGCTGTTGCTCCTGGTGACCTGAAGATTCTTACCTCAGTGTGAGGTATAGGTCTGAGTGTTGTGGGTAACTGACTATGTCCCACTAGTGTTACCTTATACATGAGGTATAGACAGCAAATAAATTGGTGTGAGTTAGGCTAACATATGTGGTACACTGCCGGTAGCCACAGATAATGAAATATGGTTAGTCTAGGTTACTACACGCGGTAATTAGTAATAGAAATATAGATTCAATGTCGTAGCCCACCCAAAAACAGTGAGGGAAGTGACCGAAGTGTTACCCGCGGCGGCATATCGGCGAAACTCGCTTTGAAAAGTGTATATTCAATTCACTGTCCTGACATTATTTTTCGATGTATGTATTTCATTTTTGTTCCAATGTGTTCGCAATAGATTGTTCTATAAGAACATAAGTATTAAAGGTCACATAAGAATGCGTTCGACCGGCAACATATATAAAAACTACGTCGATTATACTCGTCGTGTCAATAATACAATTGGTTTACCACGATGATTCACTGCCATGCCGATCTCTTTAATAAGCTGTTCGACTATTAGAAAAAACGTAAATTTCATGGTAAACATTTGTAAACTATTCCCAAGTTGATCGGATAATAAATGGAATTTATACAAATATTTTTTCGCCGGACTACACGCGTAGTCTGTTATGCGGAAACGTAAGAAAATTTGGTGACGACCTAGAAATCATCAAATGCGTGAAAGTGTTATAGGGAGTTAAATATTGTTTATATTCTCGTTATATTCTATATTCCACGAGATGTGGAAGTAAGTATTACAATTCATAATGTTGTAGAAAGTGTTGAAATGCAAAGTGTGATGGTGCATCAAAACAAGGTGTTGCAGTATTACAATATAAAGTATTTCTGGAAATATTATACTTCAAGGGGAAGTAGTCTTAGAATACAAGGTGTACAAGAATGTGTTACAACTCTAGGTATGGCAGTAAGTGTTACAATTCAAGGTGTATCAGTAAGTGTTACAAAACAATGTCTGGCAGCAAGTGTTTCAATGTAATGTGTTGCAGTAAGTGTTACAAAAAACTGTGTGGCGGTGTTACTGTATTTGCACTGCGCACATAACGTCACACTGTATTTGGACTACCAATGTAATGGCCAACATACTGTATTTGGACTACCAACATAACGTAACAACATCAGTTTAACAATACTTTTTTTGCACTTCTTAATAGAACAAATGCTTCAGTGTTTGCAATTTCTTTGTTAAATAAATATAAATTTATTATGAAAATGTAGGCTTAATTGAGTTTTTTATACGATATAATTAGCTAAATATTTGTTTACGTATTTCACATAAACTTAACTGAAGATAATGTAAAATAGTAATCAGTAAATTTATCTGGGTGTAACTTTAGTTGGAGAGAAAAAGGCTCCGCCAGGAGTTGAACCTGAGTCTGCCACTTTAGAGGCGGCCGTGCTGACCGCTGCACCACAGAGCCGGGCTCTGGAATTATTATGTTTATTATATAAATTTTGCGGATAAAATGGTTATATATAAACAATATAAATGATCGTATGTAACAATGTGTGACGGTAAATATTACAATAAAAGGTGTGGGTGGATTACAATACAAGGTGAGGAAGTAAGTTTTTCAATTCAAGGTGTTGCAGAATTACAATACAAGGAGTGGCAGTGTTACAATACAAGGTGTGGCAGTAAGTATTATAATTCAAGGTGTGGCAGTGTTACAATACAAGGTGTGGCAGTAAGTCTTACAATACAATGTGCAGCATTGTTACAATACAAGGCTAATGCTGCCGGTGTCTACTCTATTTCATGTTCGTCTTGTCCACTCCAAAACTTTGGGGAAACTGGCCGTACACTTAATGACAGACTTAAGGAACTCAAAAGACGTTTTATATCTGCAGACACAAACAATGCTATCTTAAGTCATGTTAGAGATTCTTGTCATAATATTGATTGCTCTTTCCTAACTCTACTTTTCGCAGACGCCGTCTTGTCTAATCGGCTCTGATACACAACTTACCCAACATGAAACTTAGTCCTGTCTTTGTTGCCGTTCACTCTTCCCTTTCACTGTACATACTGTGACGGTGTTCCCCCCCTTATATTTCTCCCACGCCTGCTATAAGAGTCATGTCCACTTTACCCGAGCGTTCTCTACGTCGCAGGCATCAGTTTGATATATGTGGGAGAATGTAGTGTTCTCGAAGTGGCGAGAAATTTGTAAAAGAAGAGTATTTTGGCCTGTGGTTTAGGCCCTTTAGGAAGCCAATATGGCGCTGGCTACTCTGTTTTGCCGCCAAAACTGTGTGACGTCAGTGACACCAGATTGGTCACCGACAGCGATGTGGCACAGGGAGCCAATGAAAACCTCCCATGGCGAATATGACGTCACGAAGGAAGGGGGGTTCCGGTCAGAGCGCGACTCTGGCGCCATCAGTCTAAGACAGCAAGTCAAGGAGGTCGGACGTGCGCTGGGGGTCCTGTCAGTTGGACAGTTTACCCTGTCTCCGGAGGACTTACGCATCACCCGTGGTCTGCCATCACCTGTGGGGTCGTCCTTCGTTCATGTGTTGGACCAGAGAAGGAAGTGACAGAATATTGAGCAACAAGTGCTCCAGGAACAGGTGTTGTGCAAGAGTGGAGTCTAGGCGGCGACGTATGCGACGGCTGATAGCTTCACAGTGATGACATAGTGGCTGGGCCAATCCTCCGGAGGGAATCAGTCTGACACGACACGTCAAGGTGGTCGGATGTGTGAAGATTGATCCTGTCAATCTGACAGTAACACGCCACTCCCGTGGATCTTATGCGTCACCCGTAGTCTGCAAGTACGCCAGAGGTCTTCCTTCATTCCATGTGTGGACCAAAAAGGGAATTGACGGAATATTGAGCATCAAGTGCTCCAGGATCGGGTGCTGTGCAGGTGAAGTCTAGGCAGTATCGTCTGGGACGTCTGATAGCTTCACAGTGACGACGTAGCGGCTAGGCCAATCCACTGGGAAGCAGTGAAGAAGACACTAATCGGGAATCCGAACGACTGCAGCCGAGACGTAGGCAGGCAGCCGTAGCTGGGAGGAGAAGTTGACGGCCGGGAGACCAACTCCAACCCTACAAGAAGTTGAGGAGGAGCACGGACCTGCAGTGGAAAGGCACGAAGACGACGCGTTTATGGTGGGACGTTGATTGAGTTCCTGGAGGACACGACAGGGTGTGTGTGGGGGCGTTCCCTACACGAGGCAGGAGCCTGGACCGGGAGCTACAACTCAACTCTCACCGGAGGATAGGTGGAAGTAGGTGATTCTAGTTTCCCTCCCAATTCCCCTTTAGTCAGCTATATTATTTAGCCAGAGTATTTTGTATGTCGTGAGCAAGGCTCACCCATGTCACAGTAAGGCACCAGTGTGCAGAGTGGGACTACATAGAGTACCCACAATATTTATGATTATTATTGGTGTATGTAGGCACTCGGAGTAATTGATGAATTTACTGTGTTGGTAATGTCTTTCATGAGACTTTAATATGATCAGTTATTGAGAGAGTATATATATATAAATATACCAGTATTTGGTATTAGGCTGTGTGCCCAGTAACTATGTTATTACCATTATTGATGTCTATGATTCATCCATATATATATATATATATATATATATATATATATATATATATATATATATATATATATATATATATATATATATATATATATATATATATATATAAGTCTATGCTTGTGTATTGAATAATCATTCATGTGTGCAGTGATTAATTGTGTTATCGCCCACGAATGGAATTACTGAGAACTCCAGTGATATATACTTGCATACGTTATCATTAAATGAAGAGCAGTGTGTTATACCATATTAGTGAATTATTGTGTCCATTAATATAGAAATGTTTGATTGAGCTCAAGATCAGTGCAGCGAAGTATTTACGTGCTATTGTTGCAAATATTGTGTGTTCGAACTTCTAGTGATCTTTGAGAATTTAAAGAAACAGGCGCCTCACGCCACCAGGTAAACAAATACACGAACATTCGCGCGGTGGGAATAGCCCAGCTGATTTTGACATTGATGTGAGGGGGAGCATTGCCGGCTTGGCGAGTTCATGATTATATGTGGGAACGAGCGACTTCCGCCTGAAACAGCTGTTTGCTTATTGATATAATCTTGTGATGTCTTTGAATGAGTTTTAAGTAAAATACAAAGTACATTGGTGTTTATATCATCCCCTCCATATTTCTTGTGGCTATATAATACCTGAAAGCAAATAGTGATAGAAGTAAATACCTGCCTGATATCAGACATATTGAGTGTGCTCTTGCCACTGTTACCACAATTCAACAAAACCACTGACGTGTTACTGGACACCGGAAACACCAGTTGGCGACCTTGTGGTTAGTAGTAGAGCCCATGCCGGGGCGGGCACACAATAGTTAAGAGAACAAGTTGTGTTCCCACTCTTTCTCGATCAGAGGCCGGTTGGGATTGACTGGGATACCCTCCTGGCGTACAGTGGCGCCGCGAGGATAGAGTGAAGACCCGCAGGGCTACGGTGAGTGACCTTGAATATACTGTTACTCGCCCCCCCTCTTATGGTGGTGGACCCCGACAATACCCAGATGATCTAAACTTTCTAACAAACGGGACCTAACATAAGCCTACCAATCCTTTGTCTATTTCTTTCTCCTCTTTTACTTATGTTCCCATTCTTACACCTATTGTTACCCCCTTACACCTATCCTATCTGTACCTTTTGCCTTGCTCTTACCTTCCTCTAAGATTTCCTCCTCCTCACCTCTCTCTTGCTTTACTAAATGCCTCGTGCATTCTTTGTCTCAGCCATACACAAACTAAGGCTTGTTTGCAAGTGCTGCTGGGAGGTAATAAACCCAATAGTTTAAGTATAGGCATTGATAGGCATAAAATAGCTTCAAACTCAACAATAATCCAACGAGAGCAGCTACATTAACTGAAAATTCCACAGCGACTACAGTGATTAGAAAAGCCGTTGAAGAATGGGACACACTAGTGAATATTCTGCATTTACATCCACCACCGAGATGATGTTATTAAAACAGGACTAAAACCAGTGCACTAAAACAGAAATGAGAAAGAAACGGAAAAAGTAGGAAACCCCTCATTTTAAATTTTGACTCATTTATCACAGTAACAAGCTTATCGCGAATAACCGAACTCAATTACGGGCTCACCATAGCCCGTGCTAAATGGACATTTTGTTCTGTGTAGCTAAATCTAAAACCACAATACCAACAACCTTGTCTCATCACAATCGACTTAATACTTGTCCAAGACGGAGCGAAACGTCGTCGTCTCTTTATTTTTTTCTTTTGCAGGAATATTTCTGCGTGGGCCCTGAGCCTCTGGCCTACCCACTAAGCGTTGCTTGTTTCTGTTTTACTTGTTCGGAGCATGAGTATTTATGACTTGTATGGTTGCTTCAGTAAGATTTTGCCATTTGTGTTTAACAACTTCTTCTGCTCTGTTGAATCGATTTTGAAATCTTAATGGGTTTGTAACTGTGCACTGTGTTAGATAATGTTCCAGTGGTCTGTCGGGCATTTCTCCACAGTGCTGTCTCTTTATCTTCTGGTGTGTTGTTTAGTCAACACACCAGAAGATAAAGAAGAACACACACAATAACAACACATTCAGCCACGTTATTGTGACTCATCATCTACGTAGCAATAAGTGTTACAATACAAGGTGTGGCAGTTAAAGTTACATTGCAAGGTGGGGCAGTGTTACAGTTCAAGGTGTGGCAGTATTACAATACAAGGTGTGGCAGTAAATGTTACATTGCAAGGTGGGGCAGTGTTACAGTACAAGGTGTGGCAGTATTACAATACAAGGTGTGACAGCAAATGTTACATTGCAAGGTGGGGCAGTGTTACAGTTCAAGGTGTGGCAGTATTACAATACAACGTGTGACAGTAAATGTTACATTGCAAGGTGGGGCAGTATTACAATACAAGGTGTGGCAGTATTACAATACAAGGTGTGGCAGTAGATGGTACAACAAAAGGTGGGTGTGGCAGTAGTATTAGAAGGCATTCCTCTGTCTCAGGAGACTATAAAGTTGCGCTCTGGTTGTGGGTCTGGAGTGGCCTTTCCAGGGTGCAAAGCCAGGGTAGATACGTTAAAGTATCAAAGACAACACAAAGTTAATGTGTTGATACGGGGGAGAAGCTGTCACCTTCGCAGCAGGCCCCTCCCCCCTCTCCACGGTGCCGTCAGTCAACAAGTAGGTAAGTGTTACAATACAAGATTATCTTGAGATGATTTCGGGGCTTAGTGTCCACGCGGCCCGGTCCTCCACCAGGCCTCCACCCCCAGGAAGCAGTCCGTAACAGCTGACTAACTCCCAGGTACCTATTTACTGCTAGGTAACAGGTGCATCAGGGTGAAAGAAACTCTGCCTACTGTTTCTCGCCGACGCCCGGGATCGAACCCGGGACCACAGGATCACGCGTCCAGTGTTCTGTCCGCTCAGCCACCGGCTCCCCTGAAGGTGTGAAGTGTTTCAACACATGGTGAGGCAGAGTTACAATGCAAGGTGTGGTAGTGTTTCAATTCATGGTATAGCAGAGTTACAATACAAGGTGTGGCAATTATAATACAAGGTATGGCAGTAAGTATTACAATTCAAGGTGTGGCAGTAAGTATTACAATACAAGGTGTGGAAGTGTTACAATAGCAGGTGCACCACTAAATGTCACAATAAACGGGGTGGCATTAAAGATTACAATAAAGTAACGTTCTACTTGCTGTATTTGAATAGATTACAAAACATATAACCTGCTGTATTTGAACAACCAATGTAGTTTCCCATTACTGTATTTAGACTCACAACGTAACATTCCACATACTGTATATGAATAAATAATATAACACCCCACATACATTAATTGAACAACCAACAAAACGCGCTATTTCCTGTATTTGGAACCCATGGGACCGACCCACCTAATGTATTTGGACTAACAACGTAACGTCCCACATACTGTATTTGGCACCAACGTAATGTACCATCATCAGTTTTACTATTCTTCTTATTTTTGTTAGTTTTACAGAACAAATTCTTCAATGTTTGTTATTTAAAAGTTAAAAAATAAATAACAAATGATCATGACACTGTAGACCTAATATATTCACATTTACCAATACTCTGTTGAAGATAATGTAAAACATTAATTAGTAAATTTATCAGGGTGAAAATTTAGTTGGAGACAAAAAGTTGAACCTGAGATGAAAGTTGAGCCAGGAGTTGAACCCGAGTCTGCCACTTTAAAGGCGGACGTGCTGACCGCTGCACCACAGAGCCGGGCACTGGAATTATGATGTCTATTTATTTTTATTTATTGATCCGCAACATTTATTATATAAATGTTGCGGATCAACAGCCCTCCCTCCAGCACTGGCATAGAAGTTCATGAAGCTCAGTTTTAAGTGTTCCTCGAACGCACTTGAGAACTTCAGTCGGAATCCCATCGTCTTCCAGCGCCTTCCCAGAGGAAAGTGAATGCAGTGCTTTCTGAACTTCTTTCACAATCGGTTCAAAGTCTAGTTCTTCCATGATGAGCAGACACTCGATTTTATCCAAGGCCTCTATGCTGACCAAGTTATCTCTATGCAGTAGAGTTCGGAGTAACGTTCCACCCAGCGATTCATCTGTTGATCACGATCTTTAATGATCTCTCCAGTGGCTGACTTCAGATGAGCCGTCCTGTTTTGTGTAGGGCATGTTGCCTGTTTGATCCCTTCGTACATGCCTCTTATGTTGCAGACAGTGTCCGCGGTCTGCATGCTGGAACAAAGTCGGAGCCAGTAATCGTTAGCACAGCGCCTTGCAGTTTGTTGAATTCTTCTGCAGGCAGTTCGGAGGACCTGTAGATTTCTTTCTGAGGGCAGGTTCTTGTAGACTGAGAGAGCTCGTCGCTTTTCGTCTTCGATGGGTAACAGTTCCTTTCCACTGGCCTCGAACCAGTCTGCTGACTTGTTCTGCCTCTTACCGAAGGTGGACATGGCAGTTTTGAAAATAGAGCCCCAGCAGAACTCCAGAAGGCGCTGCCCATTCTCATTCATTTTCCCAAATCCAAACTAGCCCAGGCAGCAAGGCCAAGAGCTGTGATCAGAACCAACCTTTACATTAAAGTCTCCCAGGAGGAAGACTGGCTCTTGTTGAGGTAGGTCTCTAAGAATTAGGCAGAGATCATCATAGAATTCGTCCTTCGCTTCGGTAGAGGAGGTCAGTGTGACGGGAAAGTGTAGGTGTTCGGCAGTCCTCCTAATGGCTGGTGTCAATGCCTATCACATTTTAGAAAAAAAGATCAACTGCTTGGCTGTTGTCTGTGGTAAAGTAAGGGAAGACACGCAAAACACATAGTATGAACAATGAAACTTTAATTAACTTTAAAAATTATGAATAAGACAATTCCTTGGCTATGTACAGTGCAAACAAACAAGTCAAAAAATATAACATAAAAATTAAGAACAAGGGTGACGTTACTCTACAAATAAAATAAAGACAGAAAAATGATTAACAGGTGCTGAGAATATAGCGCTAGCTGAGAACCTCCACCAATAAACAGAGCGTATATCAGTTCACAGCTTGGCAGCACAAGGATATTCTAACTTCAATGGCTGGTTCAAGACCAGACATCGACTTGGTAGAGAGCGCTGAGGTGCAGAGGTGCAGGTGTGCAGATGGCGGGTCACCAATCAGAAGCAGGCACACTGGAATGGTAATTTGCTGGTTGACGACGGTGGCGAGCCGTCATGGAGGGAGTGAGGAGTGGGGGAAGTTTAGGGTACGTTTGCCACCTGGTCAAAACGTTTTGTGCTACTGGTAGACATATCTTGAAGGTAGCATCTTAGTGTTGTATATATATAAGTAACTCTACGTAGGGAAGAGCAGGCTCAATCTCTCTTGAAAGAGATTACCATCACAGTATGCAGGCATTGATGACGCTGACCATTCCTGCTGCTGTATAAAGCTGAAGTTTGATGATACTTGCAGACCCCTCCGTGGGCGGTACTATGGACCCTAGCAATCTATTTCTGACAGGGAAGCCAACGCAATACTCCCTTACCTCTTCTTCTGGTTTGCCCTGCCAGAAGAAGGTAAAATCCTTCTCCCGAATGTTGCCGGTTGTGGGCAGACGTGTCTGGTACAGGGCGACTACGTCCATCTGGATCCCGAGGAGTTCATTGTTGATCACAACTGTCTTGCGGGCGTCGTTCACTTCCAGCAGATCTTCCGAGAGACCCGGTGTCATGGTCCTAACATTCCACAGTACTAGGACTAGGTGAAGCACTAGGTGTTACAATAATGCAGTAGATGCAGTAAATGTCGAATAGAAGGTGTGGCATGTTTCAAAACAAGGTGTGGCAGTAAGTGTTTGAATAACAGGAAGGTGTGGCAGTGTTACAATACAAGGTGTTGCAGTAAGTTTCACGATATTAAGTGTTACATTAAGTATGGCAATACAAGGTGCGGCAGTAAGTTTTACAATACAAGGTATTGCAATATTACAATACAAGGACTGACTGTGTTACAATATAAGATATGACAGAAAGAGTTATGATAAGGGTAGAGCAGTGTTACAATACAAGGATTGGCAGAAATTGTTACAGTACAAGGTGTGATAGTGTTTCAATATAAGGTTTGACAGTAAGTGTTACAATACAAGATGTTACGAAACAAGGTGTGTGGCTGAAAGTGTAACAATTTAATCTGGTGAAGTAAGTGTTACAATACAAGGTGTGACAGTATGTATTACAGTAAATGTTGGCAGTTAGTTTTACAAAACAAGGTCTGGCAGTCACTGATACAACAAAGGATTTGCAGTAAATGTTACAATAAAAATTGACAGTAACTGTTGCATCACAAGACGTGGCATTATACACAAGGTGTTACATTACAAGCAGTGACAGAAAGTATTGTGACATTGTATTGTGTTACAATACAAGATGTGGCAGTAAGCGTTATAATGCAAGGTGAGGTAATATGTTTAAATTCAAGATATGGTAGAAAGTACTAGAATACAAGGTGTGGCAGTGTTACATTTCAAAGTGTGGCAGTGAATGTTACAAAATAAGCTGTGGCAGCAAGTGTTACAATATAAGATGAGGCAGTTTTAAAATATAAGGCGTTGCACTGAGTGTTACAATATAAAGTGTAGCAGTAAGTGTTCCAACACAAGATATGGAAGTAAGTTTTAAATCTCATGTTTGTGGCAGTAGGTGTTTCAATACAAAGCATTGCAGTGGTACAATACAAGGTGTGGCAGTAAGTGAAATAATAGAAGGTGTGGCTGTGTAACATTACAAGGTGTGACAATAAGTTTAACAATACATGGTATGGCAAGAAGTGTTACAACACAAGGTGTGGCAGGAGGTTGAACAATATAAGGTGTGGCAGAGTAACAACACAAGGTGTGGCAATAAGTGTTACAGTACAAGGTATGGCAATAAGTGTTTGAATATAAGGTGCCTCAGTAAGTGTTACAATATAGTAGTAGTAGGTATCCTTCAGTCTCGGGACACTATGGAGTTGCGCCCTAGTTGTCAATCCTGGTGCAGCGTCTGGTGTGACTGATGAGGCCAATCCGAGAGTGGCAGTCCATCCCACACCGAGCACAAACGAAGTCCGATTCTGGTCTGTCTTCCTGGCTACCGACTTTCCTTCTCTGTCTCTTTGCCTCCGATTCCTTGGCAAGTGACTCCTCGAACTTGGAGAGACCTCTTTGAACAGACTGCCTCCAGGCTGAAGGTTCTGCAGCCAGTGTCTCTCATATAGCAAGATCGACGTCCATGGCTTTCAGGTCCCTCTTGCATACGTCTTTGTACCGTAGCTGGGACTTGCCTGCTGGACGCTTTCCCTGCCTCAGCTCTCCGTACAGGAGATCCTAGGGGATCCTACCATCGCCGATTCGCACAACGTGCCCGAGCCAACGCATTCGTCACTGTTTCAGCATTGTGTACATGCTGGTGATTCTTGCTCTCCCCAAGACGGTGTTGTTTGTCACCTTGTCCTGCCAGGTGATGTCCAAGATGTGTCGAAGGCAGCGCATGTGGTAGGCATTCAGCTGTCTTTCCTGACGGGCGCGGAGTGTCCAAGACTCACTGCCATAAAGGAGAGTGCTCAAGACACAGGCTCTGTAAACCTGAATCTTAGTATACTCAGTTAGCCTACTGTTGGCCCACACTCTCTTTGTCAGTCTGGACATGGTAGTAGATGCCGTACCGATGCGTTTGTTTAGCTCCATATCAAGAGAGAGGGAGTCAGGGATTGTGGAGTCCAGGTACACGAAGTCGTGAACGACTTCCAGTTTGGAATCGGAGATGCCGATGTCAGGTGGGGAGTCCACTCCTTGTCCCATGACTTGTGTTTTCTTCAGACTAATGGTGAGTCCGAAAGCCTGAGAGGCCTCGCTGCAGTGGGTTATGAGCCGTTGGAGGTCTTCGGCTGAGTAGGCAGTGACTGCTGCGTCGTAGGCAAAAAGGAAGTCGCGCAGACACCTAAGCCGAACCTTCATCTTGGCTCTCAGCCTGGCGAGGTTGAAGAGCTTTCCATCCGACCTGGTCCGGAGGTAAATGCCTTCCGTGACAGATCCGAAGGCGTGCCGCAGCATAACTGCGAAGAAAATCCCGAATAGGGTTGGAGCCAGTATGCAGCCTTGCTTTACTCCACTTCGGATGTCAAAGGCGTCTGATGTTAGGCCATCAAAGACCACGGTGCCCCTCATGTTCTCATGGAAAGATCTGATGATGCTGAGAAGCCTGGGTGGGCATCCAATCTTGGGGAGGATCTTGAACAGGCCAATCTGCTGACGAGGTCGAAGGCCTTCGTCTGATCTATGAAGGGTACGAAGAGTGGCTGCTTCTGTTCCCTGCATTCTCCTGCAGTTGTCTGAGGGAAAAGACCATGTCGATGGTGGATCTGTCAGCTCTGAATCCGCATTATGATTCTGGATAGACTCTCTCTGCAAGTACTTGGAGCCTCTTCAATGCGACTCGAGCAAACAGTTTTCCGACAATACTGAGGAGGGAGATTCCACGGTAGTTCTTGCAGTCGCTCCTGTCACCTTTATTCTTATACAGCGTGACGATGTTGGCATCCCTCATGTCCTGTGGCACCTCTCTTTCTTCCCAGCAGAGGCAGAGAATTTCATGTAGCTCCATGAGCAGGCTACCTCTGCAGCACTTAAGGTCTCAGCAGGAATGCCATCTTTGCCAGGAGCTTTACCAGAAGCAATGGAGTCTAGGGCATCGCTGAGTTCTTCCAGGGTCGGTTCGCTGTCGAGCTCCATTAACACAGGCAGACACTCAATGGCGCTCAGGGCGTCTTCGGTGACTACATTGTCCCGGGCGTATAGCTCAGAGTAGTGCTCGACCCAGCGCTTCAGCTGCAGTGTCTGGTCCTGAATCACCTCGACAGTGGCAGATTTCAGAGGAGCGGTCTTCCTCTGGATTGGGCCGAGGGCCTGCTTGATGCCGTTATACATTCCCTTTACATTGCCTGTATCCGCTGCAGTCTGTATCTAGGAGCAGAGCTGGAGCCAATAGTTGTTGGCACATCGCCTGGCGCTCTGCTGCACTTTGCAGCGGACGGCCCGAAGGATCTGTAAGTTGCGCTGACTTGGGCAGGCTTTGTAGGCTGCCAAGGCGTTTCTCTTCTCTTCGATGACAGGTGTCATCTCTTCCAAGTGAGCCTCGAACCAGTCTGCCGACCTGCTGGTCTTCTTGCCAAAGGTGGAAATGGCAGCGTTGAACACAGCGTCTCTGAAGTGCTCCCATCTTTTACAGGCAGTGACCCCGGCTGGGCCAGGGAGAGCTTCACCGAGCATGCGTGCAAAATCTTCCACCTTGTCCTGGTTGCAGGTCTTGGTGGTGTCGATGCGAGGTCTGCCCGCCTTTTTCGAGTGATGAATCTTTTTTGGTTGCATCTTGACCCTGCTGCATACCAGGGAGTGGTCGGTGTCACAGACAGCACTCTGGTTGCTACGCGTAATCTTGACGCTGGGTAGACTTGCACGCCTGGTAAGAATCAGGTCAAGCTGGTGCCAGTGCTTGGAACTGGGCTCGTGAACTGGGGTGTAAAAGATATTCGGTGTTGAGGCTTTGTGCCGAAGAACGTGTTGGTGACACAAAGACCATGAAGGCAGCAGAGTTCTAGCAGACGTTGCCCGGTCTCATTCATCCTCCCTATGCCGATTTGACCCAGACAAGTTGGCCAAATGTTGTGCTCGGCACCCACTCTGGCGTTGAAGTCGCCGAGGATGAACAGTGGCTCCTTTACAGGGATTCTCGCTATGGCTCTGTTGAGGTCATCGTAGAATTTTTCCTTTGCCTCTGCTGGAGAAGTCAGGGTTGGAGCATATGCACTAATTACATTGACTGGTCCTGTTTGGGAGTGCAGTTGCAGAGACAGAATTCGTTCGGTTTCCCCCTTTGGTGGCATAATATGTCCCAACAGTGCATTCCTGACGGAAAATCCCACACCATGTTCTCTGGTCTCATCAGGTGGTTTTTCTTGCCAGAAGAAAGAGAAGGTCCTCTCTCTCACAGATCCTGATCCAGGGAGCCTGGTCTCTTGGAAAGCAACAATATCCATCTGCAGTTTGCTCAGCTCCCTATCGATGATTGCTGTTTTTTGGGCGTCATTGATTTATTGCAGGTCGTCAGAGAAACCTGGTGTTAGTGTCCTGACGTTCCATGTGCCCAGCTTTAGGGCAGTTGATATTTTCTTCTTAGGTTTGGTATTGTTTGGTGCAAAGTTGTCAGGCCGCTTGTCGGTTTTCACCCTAAACCCCACGCACCCAGTGAGGTTAACGGACCGTGTCGAGGCAACACCTTATTGGCTGGGGTTTGCCCAGCTTGAGGCGGGTAGTAGCTGCCCAGTGGGGCGCGATGACCCCTTCCACTGTCGGAAGCAACCCCTGGCGTCACACTCTTCGCCAATCGAGCAGAAGACTTAAAACCCGTAGACTGTCGCTTCCCGTGTTGGTTCGACGCTGTGAGGCGAAGCTAGAGTGCCCTCTCCAGGGCGCAAAGCCTGGGTAGGTAGATATGGAGGAGAAGCTGCTACCCATGCAGCAGGTTTCCCTCTCCACGTTGCTGAAATTATCCAATAGAAAGGCAAATGCCAATACACATGGTTCCAGCAACGTCGCAGGAGCTGCCAGAACGAGGTCGACGTCAACAACGAACTGCCTTAGGGGCTCCAACTCCGGACTTTTCCTCGAGGTTGACTCCTGAAGCCTATCCCAAAAATGGGGTATGGCCGCAAGGCAGCGGAGGTTTAAAATCAGGGTTTTCCTTTCCCTAGATGGGCTGCCTTCTTAGGCAATCGAGTCCCATCTACGCGGAGCAGCTGGTTTTAAGGCGCCAGAGGCCCCCCTCGCCCCTTCTCCTGTCGGTAAAAAGCAGTACCGACGGACTTAGACTAAGCCGCCCGTGCAGGCCAGGAGTTGGACTTGGTTTTCAAAGGCAATTTGAGATGCATGCCGTATAGGAGCATTTTAAAGGTCATGGGGAGCTCGTCCATCCATTACCACCCTCTGGCTATGACAACCCCTTGGAACAATATAAGGCCTTGCACTAAGTGTTACAATATAAGGTGTAGAAGTAAGTTTTCTAATACAAAGTGTGACAGGAAGTGTTACATTACAAAGTGTGGCAGTAATACAATATCAAGTAAGTAGTGACGATATCAAAGCCATCTACGGACCTTCACTCCAACTCCAAGGCATTAGGTGAGACGAAGACAACGCCATCTATTGGTGGAAGTGTTGCGTTTGAGAAAGGCTCCTGTTTCATACCTCAGTTAGGAGGTGAGGTCAATGATGATGTCCACTGGTGAGTGACGTAATGATATCAACGCCGTCTAGATTGTGCATCCGATTACATTTCACTGTTCCACGGTGAGAGGTTACCATCCAATATTCTCCTTGTATACTCTCTGTCAGGCTAATGACTTTTATGTCCACAGAGGTGACGTGAACCGGATACCAGCTCTAGGAGGCCGCAACAGGCAGTGTAACAACACAAGGTGTGGCAGGAAGTGTTACAACACAAGGTGTGGCAGGAAGTGTTACAACACAATACGTGTGCCAATGATACAGTACACGGTGTGGCAGTGTTACAATACAATGTGAGGAAGTGCTTCAATACAATTAGGTTAGTAGTACCTTCTCAAGGTGTGGCAGTGCTACAATACAAGGTGAAACAGTGTTTCAAGCAAGGTGTGGCAGTAAGTGTAACAATAAAAAGAGTGACAGTAAACATTATAATAAAAGATCTGGCAGTTAGAATTACAAAACAAGGTGAGGCAGTCATTGTTATAATAAAGGTGTGGCAGTAAGTGTTACAATAAAAGATGTGGCAATAAGTGTAAAAATACAAAATGTGGCAGTAAGTGTAAAAATACAAGATGTGGCAATAAGTGTAAAAAAACAAGGTGTGGCAGTATTTCAATTCAAGGTGGCAGTGGTACAATACAAGTTATAGCAGTGTTACAATGCAAGGTTTGTCAGTAAATATTACAATACAAGGCATTTATTTATTGATATATATATATATATATATATATATATATATATATATATATATTATATATAATGTATATATACATATATTAAATATATATATATATATATATATATATATATATATATATATATATATATAAATATATAATATATAATGTATATATACATATATTAAATATATATATATATATATATATATAATATATATATAATATATATAATGTATATATATAATATATATAATATATATAATGTATATATATATAATGTATATATATATAATGTATATAATATATATAATGTATATATATATAATGTATATATATAATGTATATATATATATATATATATATATCTATATATATATATATATATATATATATATATATATATATATATATATATATATATATATATATATATATATATATATATATATATATATACAAGAAGGTACATTGGGATTGTGAGGATACATAGCATAATAATTACATTCTTGTAAAGCCACTAGTACACGCAGCGTTTCGGGCAGGTTCTTAAACTAAGAGAATTTTAAGTAGGTAAATACGTGCAAAATTTATAAAAATGATAAGTTACATAGCAAGAAAAAAATAAAAGATGAGAGAAAATTGTAGGTATATTAGAGTACATAGGTAGCTCAGATTGATTGCGATGACAGCTTGAACGGTAGTTTAACAAAAATTAGTAGGCAAGCCATACAGCATATGGCTAGCACATAAAAGAAGACAGCAATGAACACAATGATAAAGTTGTTTGGATTAAGTACATCAAGATTGGGAGATTGGATAACACTAGATACAAAGCAAATTTAAAGCACAGTGTAGGAAACTACGAAGATGAAATTAGATATTTTTTTTTTTTTGAATGAGGCAAAAGTTTGACAGCTTTTCAATTCACTAGGGAGTGAGTTCCAAAGATTAAGTCCCTTAATTTGCATAGAGTGTTTACGTAGATTAAGTTTGACCCTTGGATATCAAAGAGATATTTATTTCCGGTGTGGTGGTAATGGGTCCTATTACATCTGTCCAGGGAGAGTTTCAGAGCATGGTTTGCATTTAAGAACAGGGTTTTGTAAATGTAGTTGATACAAGAGAATGTGTGGAGGGATGTAATATTTAACAAGTTAAGGGATTTAAACAAGGGAGCCGAGTGTTGTCTGAAAGCAGAATTTGTTATTATTCTGATAGCAGATTTTTGCTGGGTGATGATGGGCTTAAGGTGGTTTGCAGTGGTAGACCCCATGCACAGATACCATAATTAAGATAGGGATAGATTAGTGCATAATATAGTGAGAGTAGAGTTAGGAACATAATATTTGATTTTGGAGAGTATACCAACTGTTTTAGAGGCTTTCTTAGTTATGTGTTGAATGTGGGTGCTGAAGTTGAGTCTCTTGTCTAGGAATCGGCCAAGAAACTTTCCATCATTTTTATTACTGATGTTATTAATGTTGTCTATCTGTAGCTGAATTACATTCGATGATTTGCTTCCAAATAAGATGTAGTAGGTCTTTTCTATGTTTAGTTTGTTAGTTGACATCCATAAGTGGACTTTTTTCATTCATTATTCACAACATTATTTAGTGTATGTGGGTTGGGGTCTGAATAGATGAGGGAAGTATTATCAGCAAACAATATATGTTTAAGAATATTAGAGACATTAGGCAGATCATTGATATATATAAGAAATAGAAGAGGTCCCAAGATGCTGCCCTGTGGCACTCCAACGGTTATTGGTAGAGTGGAAGAGGTTGTATCATTGATGGTTACACACTGGTGTCTGTCACTAAGATAGGATCGGATATAGTCCAGGGCAAGGCCTCGGATTCCATAATGCTGGAGTTTAAGTAGGAGGTAGTTGTGATTAACAGTATCAAAGGCTTTTTTTAGGTCAATGAAGAGTCCAATCGGAAACTCATTTTTGTCAAGGGCTGAGTAGATTACATCAAGGAGACTAATGATTGCATCATTGGTGCTCTTTTGGGACCGGAAACCAAACTGGCAGGGGCTGAGTATATCGAATTTTAGGAGGTAGGAATAGAGCTGTTTGTAGATAATTTGTTCAAATATTTTTGATAGAATGGGTAGATTTGATATTGGTTTTTAATTGTTTATGTCTGCCAGATTGACTCCTTTTATGGACTGGCGTTACTCTTGCTTTTTTAAGGATATGAGGGAAGGTATGACACTCTATGGATTTGTTGAACAGTATAGCTATGGGTGGCGCAAGGGCATGGGAGGTGCTCTTGTATACAATGGACGGAATTTCACTGGTGTTCCCTGCCTTGGTTTTTAGTGAGTGTATGATGGACACAACATCTGCCGGGCTTACTGGTGAAAGGAGAAGAGAGTTTGGATATCTGCCTGAGAGATATGTGGTAATATGTGTCTGAGTCTGTGGGATTTTTCTGGCAAGATTAGCATCAACCGATGAAAAGAAGCTATTAAATTCATTTGCCATTTCTAAATCAGTTGACGGTGTATAACCATCCTTATAGAGTTTTATTTGGTTATGTGAGTATTGTTTAGTTCCTAGGATACTAGAGATAGTTTTCCATGTGCTTTTTATGTTGCCTTTTGCTTCATTGAATCTATTCACATAATATGAAAGTTTTGCCTTTCTTATGATACTGGTAAGCATTGATGAGCACCTTTTAACTACTTCTTTTGTAACTAGGTCAATCCTAAGTTTCTTTTCATATTCATGTCTCTTGTTGCTTGAGTTGAGAATACCACTTGTGAGCCATGGATTGTTTAATCTTTTGTCAATTACTTGCTTGGTAAGAAGGGAACAATGAAGGTTGCAACGGCTTAGAGTTTTGGAGAGGAAGAGGTTAGCTAATGAATTTATATCCTGAAAATTATTGAATTCAGAATCCCAGTTAATATTGTGAAGTGCATTTGTAAGATTGCCTAAAGCTGATTCACTGTGTAACCTGAATGTAAGTTTCTTGCTTTTTGGTGGTGTTATATCCATGTTTGCTATGAGAAAGGTAGGATAGTGGTCAGTTGTTCTGTCGTAGATTGTACCACATACAAGGGGAGCTGATATGTTAGTCCATATGTGATCCAAGGTAGTGGCTGATGTTTGAGTGACTCGGGTAGGTTTGGTGATTGTGGGGATTAGCATACAGAAGTTCATGCTGTTAAAGAAATAGTCAACTTGAGAGCAATTTTGTTGACCAAGGTCAATATTGAAGTGTCCTCCCAGAATGAATGGTTTTTTGTTGAGATTGTTGTTTATAATAAGATTCCTTAGGTTATCTGAGAATGAAGCTATGTTAGTATTGGGAAATGTATTGATGGTTCCAATAGTCAAGGAGGATTTAAGGGATTTAATTGTAAACTGAGCAAAAGTATATTCACAGTAGTCATCTCTATCACAAATTACACTGTTGCAGATAAATGTATCTCGGTAATATAGCTGAGCCGCCACCTTTTTTTATTAGGCCTACAGTTGTGAATGGCTTTATATCCAGCTAAGGAGTAGAGTTGGATATAGTCTTTACTTAGCCAAGTTTCTGTTAAAATAATGAACGATAAATTATAAGCATGGCAGTAAGTGTTACAATACACGTTGTAGCAGTAAATATTTCAATTCACAGTATGGCTGTGTTAGAATACCACCTGTAGCATTACGTTTTACAATATAAGGTGTGGCCGTACTTCAATACAAGGTGTGGAAGTATTTCAATACATGGTGTTCCAGTATTACAATACAAGGTGTTGCAGTAAGCGTTGCAATACATTTGTAGCAGTTAGTGTTTCAATACAAGGTGTGGCAGTAAGTGTTATTATACAAAGTGGACAATAAGTGATACAAGGTGTGGCAGTGCTTTAAAGTGTGGCAATGTTACAATACAAGCTGTGGCAGTATGTGTTATAATACAAGGTGTAGCAGTAAGTGTAACAATATAACGTGTGGAAGTAATTTATTAAAATACAAGGTAAAAGAGTAAATATTAAAATAAAAGGTGTGTCAGTAAGGTTTACAAAACAAGGTATGGCCGTCAGTGTTACAATGAAAGGTGTTGCTGTAATTGTTACAATACAAGATGTGGTAGGGTTACATTACAAGGGGTGGCAGTGTTTCAATGCAAGGTGTGGTAGTAACTATTACAATACATGATGTGGCAGTGTTACAATACAAGGTGTTTCAGTAAGTGTTACAACACAAGATGTGGCTGTAAGTTTTAAAACACAAGGTGTGTCAGTATGGGTAACAGTACAAGGTGTGGCATGAAGTGTTACAATACAAAGTGTAGTGGTAAGATTTACAATGCAAGGTGTGGCAGTGTTACAACACAAGGTGTGGCAGTGTTAGAATACAAGGTGATGCAGTAAATGTTACAATACAAAGTTCGGCAGCATTACATTACAAGGTTTGATAGTAAGTGTTTAAATACAAGATATATTCAACTTTATTGTTTGTTGGTTGGAGTGTTGGAGATGGCTCTTACTTGGGACTTAAGAGATCACACTAGATAGCTTCACAGGACTTTATTGAGAGGAGATAATAATATAGGTCCAGCACAACCTAGGTTCTACGTACTCTAGTCCTGGCTAAGTACTGGTGCCGTCCACTTGAGCAGGCACCCACCAGCTCTATGGTGTGTGTCGTCAGAGACCTACCGCCTCTGTGATTGGTTACACTCCAACCTAAAATTTGAAAACTGACACCTCTCGGACACACTACCAAGTGGACGTCCCTTGTCGACAAATCTCTGGCTATCTAATACATAGATTCTGAAGGACCTCGGTGGCTTGCTTAATATCTTACAATGTAAAAGACCAAATAACACAGTAAATGACAGGACAGGTGTGCGTTTATACTGAGACAGTTTGGCATGTTCACATAAAACTTATAACATAGTCTTACTCAGTGAAACATCTTGTGACAAAAGGTGATGGTAACAATGCTCAATTAGAACAAGAGCATGAAGAAAATATGCATGTATGCATGTCTAATCATCAGGTATGAACAATACATACTCAGAAAGTATTGTGTCCAAAAAATTATCCACATCTTGTGTCAATGACATGTGTATGGACATAATACAAGACACTCATCTGAAACTAAATGGATCACGAGCATGACCTAATAACTACAATGAATTAATATTTCAAGAAAGAAAACAAATATGTACACTACAAAATATTTACAAGGACTGGACCGAGAAGGCTAACATCTTGGTTAAAGCAGTCAGTCAGTCAACTCTGGGGTGACAGGAGCTATTCCTTGTCAGGAATCCAAAGCCTTAATGTGGTGGCTAGAACACTAAGAAAACTCTTGAAGACATGAACTGTAACAATACAAATGGCACAGTAGACTTCACACTGGCATATGATTAAGAAACAAAACAAAGTTGAAAAAATAAATACATTGCAAAAGTAAATGCTTTTCACGACATTAATAGGACACGAGGTCGAAGTACTGGGAAGTAAGGCAATAAACAAGAGAACGCCTTCGTCCAGGAGACTATAGTTTTCTGGTTTGGCGAAACTAAAACGGAACGATGACTGCACTTAATTACACATTCTGCTAATGTTAACACCTAGTTCAAGAGCACTATACAACTCTGGCTCTGACTGAAGGTCAGGAACACATGAAACTGCGTGTCAGACTCTCAACTGGGTAGTTAATCTCGTTAGCATCTAGACAGTGGACTTGGGGTGTGTGCACAGTAGAGACTAAAGCTTTAGATCTAAGATTATAGTTGCTGGCATGAGGTTGCTTTATGTCAACTGGTCTGTCAACCACTGTAGATGGTGTCACAATAGAAGAATCTGTCTGGGTAACTTCATTATCATCTTCTACATCAGCCTCATCAACAGTCATTTTAGCCTACTTCATGTGGTCTAGGTGTTCATTTATATACTCTCTTCTTAACAGATTCTTAAGTTTGTACTTATTACTCTTGATTAGCTCTATTACCTTATATGGGCCAAAAAATTTCTTAGTTATCTTGAACACAGGGCCAGACCTGTGTTGGTCAAGTTCCATTATTACAGATGCCACAGTTATCTTACAGGGCTTAGCTTGTGAATTTCTTGCTCGAGAAAACTTTGTTGTTGCATTAGACAAGTGTTCTCGTATTTTCTTGAAAACTAGTTGCATATGTCTACGCTTTACTTGATCATAATCATCTGAGTTATACTCAGATGATTATGATTATGATTATGGTATACTCAGATGATAAGCTCAGTTAATACTGTGAAGTGCATTTGTAAGATTGCCTAAAGCTGATTCACTGTGTAACCTGAATGTAAGTTTCTTGCTTTTTGGTGGTGTTATATCCATGTTTGCTATGAGAAAGGTAGGATAGTGGTCAGTTGTTCTGTCGTAGATTGTACCACATACAAGGGGAGCTGATATGTTAGTCCATATGTGATCCAAGGTAGTGGCTGATGTTTGAGTGACTCGGGTAGGTTTGGTGATTGTGGGGATTAGCATACAGAAGTTCATGCTGTTAAAGAAATAGTCAACTTGAGAGCAATTTTGTTGACCAAGGTCAATATTGAAGTGTCCTCCCAGAATGAATGGTTTTTTGTTGAGATTGTTGTTTATAATAAGATTCCTTAGGTTATCTGAGAATGAAGCTATGTTAGTATTGGGAAATGTATTGATGGTTCCAATAGTCAAGGAGGATTTAAGGGATTTAATTGTAAACTGAGCAAAAGTATATTCACAGTAGTCATCTCTATCACAAATTACACTGTTGCAGATAAATGTATCTCGGTAATATAGCTGAGCCGCCACCTTTTTTTATTAGGCCTACAGTTGTGAATGGCTTTATATCCAGCTAAGGAGTAGAGTTGGATATAGTCTTTACTTAGCCAAGTTTCTGTTAAAATAATGAACGATAAATTATAAGCATGGCAGTAAGTGTTACAATACACGTTGTAGCAGTAAATATTTCAATTCACAGTATGGCTGTGTTAGAATACCACCTGTAGCATTACGTTTTACAATATAAGGTGTGGCCGTACTTCAATACAAGGTGTGGAAGTATTTCAATACATGGTGTTCTAGTATTACAATACAAGGTGTTGCAGTAAGCGTTGCAATACATTTGTAGCAGTTAGTGTTTCAATACAAGGTGTGGCAGTAAGTGTTATTATACAAAGTGGACAATAAGTGATACAAGGTGTGGCAGTGCTTTAAAGTGTGGCAATGTTACAATACAAGCTGTGGCAGTATGTGTTATAATACAAGGTGTAGCAGTAAGTGTAACAATATAACGTGTGGAAGTAATTTATTAAAATACAAGGTAAAAGAGTAAATATTAAAATAAAAGGTGTGTCAGTAAGGTTTACAAAACAAGGTATGGCCGTCAGTGTTACAATGAAAGGTGTTGCTGTAATTGTTACAATACAAGATGTGGTAGGGTTACATTACAAGGGGTGGCAGTGTTTCAATGCAAGGTGTGGTAGTAACTATTACAATACATGATGTGGCAGTGTTACAATACAAGGTGTTTCAGTAAGTGTTACAACACAAGATGTGGCTGTAAGTTTTAAAACACAAGGTGTGTCAGTATGGGTAACAGTACAAGGTGTGGCATGAAGTGTTACAATACAAAGTGTAGTGGTAAGATTTACAATGCAAGGTGTGGCAGTGTTACAACACAAGGTGTGGCAGTGTTAGAATACAAGGTGATGCAGTAAATGTTACAATACAAAGTTCGGCAGCATTACATTACAAGGTTTGATAGTAAGTGTTTAAATACAAGATATATTCAACTTTATTGTTTGTTGGTTGGAGTGTTGGAGATGGCTCTTACTTGGGACTTAAGAGATCACACTAGATAGCTTCACAGGACTTTATTGAGAGGAGATAATAATATAGGTCCAGCACAACCTAGGTTCTACGTACTCTAGTCCTGGCTAAGTACTGGTGCCGTCCACTTGAGCAGGCACCCACCAGCTCTATGGTGTGTGACGTCAGAGACCTACCGCCTCTGTGATTGGTTACACTCCAACCTAAAATTTGAAAACTGACACCTCTCGGACACACTACCAAGTGGACGTCCCTTGTCGACAAATCTCTGGCTATCTAATACATAGATTCTGAAGGACCTCGGTGGCTTGCTTAATATCTTACAATGTAAAAGACCAAATAACACAGTAAATGACAGGACAGGTGTGCGTTTATACTGAGACAGTTTGGCATGTTCACATAAAACTTATAACATAGTCTTACTCAGTGAAACATCTTGTGACAAAAGGTGATGGTAACAATGCTCAATTAGAACAAGAGCATGAAGAAAATATGCATGTATGCATGTCTAATCATCAGGTATGAACAATACATACTCAGAAAGTATTGTGTCCAAAAAATTATCCACATCTTGTGTCAATGACATGTGTATGGACATAATACAAGACACTCATCTGAAACTAAATGGATCACGAGCATGACCTAATAACTACAATGAATTAATATTTCAAGAAAGAAAACAAATATGTACACTACAAAATATTTACAAGGACTGGACCGAGAAGGCTAACATCTTGGTTAAAGCAGTCAGTCAGTCAACTCTGGGGTGACAGGAGCTATTCCTTGTCAGGAATCCAAAGCCTTAATGTGGTGGCTAGAACACTAAGAAAACTCTTGAAGACATGAACTGTAACAATACAAATGGCACAGTAGACTTCACACTGGCATATGATTAAGAAACAAAACAAAGTTGAAAAAATAAATACATTGCAAAAGTAAATGCTTTTCACGACATTAATAGGACACGAGGTCGAAGTACTGGGAAGTAAGGCAATAAACAAGAGAACGCCTTCGTCCAGGAGACTATAGTTTTCTGGTTTGGCGAAACTAAAACGGAACGATGACTGCACTTAATTACACATTCTGCTAATGTTAACACCTAGTTCAAGAGCACTATACAACTCTGGCTCTGACTGCAGGTCAGGAACACATGAAACTGCGTGTCAGACTCTCAACTGGGTAGTTAATCTCGTTAGCATCTAGACAGTGGACTTGGGGTGTGTGCACAGTAGAGACTAAAGCTTTAGATCTAAGATTATAGTTGCTGGCATGAGGTTGCTTTATGTCAACTGGTCTGTCAACCACTGTAGATGGTGTCACAATAGAAGAATCTGTCTGGGTAACTTCATTATCATCTTCTACATCAGCCTCATCAACAGTCATTTTAGCCTACTTCATGTGGTCTAGGTGTTCATTTATATACTCTCTTCTTAACAGATTCTTAAGTTTGTACTTATTACTCTTGATTAGCTCTATTACCTTATATGGGCCAAAAAATTTCTTAGTTATCTTGAACACAGGGCCAGACCTGTGTTGGTCAAGTTCCATTATTACAGATGCCACAGTTATCTTACAGGGCTTAGCTTGTGAATTTCTTGCTCGAGAAAACTTTGTTGTTGCATTAGACAAGTGTTCTCGTATTTTCTTGAAAACTAGTTGCATATGTCTACGCTTTACTTGATCATAATCATCTGAGTTATACAAAGGAACTCTGAGTGCACTAATCAATACATTAGGAAGGATCTTATCTGTGCCATAAAGAATAGCATGAGAGGTTTCTCCTGTTGAGGCATTAATTGAAAAATTATGCCACACTGTACTATGGGAACGAACTGATCCAAATTACTGTTATGAAAATTCAAAGTGACTCTCTAAACATCTAACACTTTCCTGTTAGTACGCTCTGCTAACCCTTACTTGCTGTATGATATGGCATAATACAATATTTTTTGAATGTTCAATTAATAAATCACACAAACTATTTAATATAATATTACTGAACTCATGCCCATTGTCTGAAGGGATAATTTTAGGTATACTGTATCTGCAAATTATTTGATCATGGATTGCACTGACTATAGTTTCTGTTGTTTTGTTCTGGATGGGAACTAATTTACAATAACGGGAAAAGTTATCAACCATTACGAGCAAGTGTTTGTTCCCCTTTTCTGTTTCTGCAAAATTTGTCAACAAATCCATTGATACTCGTTCCCATGGTGCTTTAGTCGCTCGGTACACATGAATAGGGTTTGGTCCCATGACTTGCCTTTAATGCTGTAAACAGATCAAACATCTATCAACATAATAAGCAATCTTTTTAGCCATTTGAGCATGGCTAGCAGGAGCATCATTGATAATCTTTAACACATTTTGTACTAATAGTGATGTCAGACTAACAACAGATATTAGTTGATGACAGATGTCAAACTGTCAGACTAACTGACAGGACTTCCTTGGAGGGTCTCTAGCTTCACTATTCTACACAGTAAATTGTCTGTCAACACTAACTCTTTCAATGGTACTGGGGGTTAGTGAATTAGATGAGAATCTTGCTTAGTCAGAAACATAATGACATGTGCCCATATTGTCCAATATCCCACCATAGTGCCCATGGTGGGGTTTTGTCTCTGTTCTGTCTCAACTTCTGTAGCGTCTAATGCTGGGTAATTTACATGAATTGCAGCTATATATCAAGAAAAAGCATCAGCTACAACATTTTGTTTTCCTGGGATATAACCAAATGTTGGGTTGAACTCTTGAATTGTGAGCAAATATTTAGCAAATTTTCCCACATGATTCTTATTCTTGAAAAAAAGGAATTAATGGTTGATGATCTGTAAGAACATGGACAGGATAATTATAAATTGTATTCCTGAAATATTTCAGAGTCCACACAACCGCTAAAGCTTCACGCTCAGTTACCCTATAATTTTTCTCTTCTTTAGATATTGTACGGCTAGCATAAGCTATTGCATGATCTCTGTGACCTTCGGTTTGAAGTAATGCAGCACCCAAGCTTACATCACTAGCATCTATGACTAACATGAAAGATTTAGAAAAATCTGGGTACCTAAGGACAGGTGCAGTATTCAGTGCTGCTTTGAGTTTATTGAATGACTGTTCTTGAGCTTCTTCCCAAACAAAATGTTCATCTTTTCTTTGCAACCTGTAAAGTTGGGCTGCTATGACAGAGAAACCCCAGTAATAAATGAACGATAAAATCCAACAAGATCTGTGAAAGGTCTTACGGCTTTTGCATTACATGGCTATGGAAAATCATGGGCAGCAATAATTTTGTATTCGTTCAAGGTATTTCCTGGAGATTAACTGCATGACCTAAGAAGTTAATCTTCTTTAAAAATTAGCACTTCGAGAGTTTTTTTTTAATTTGCTGTTGCTACTTTTGCAAGTACTTTCTCAAGGTTCTGGAAGTGAATCTGAACATCTTGCATCATTATTATGAGATCATCGAGGTACACTCGAAGAGTACTACCTATCAATCTATGAAATAGATTCGTCACGAGCCTGGAAAAGGTTATTAGGTTGCTCTGCAAACCAATTGGCATTCTCTTTAAATGAAAACGACCATTAGGAATACGAAACGCTTTCACCTGTTTACGTTCCTCATCAAATGGAATTTGCCAGAATCCTTGCAACAAATCTAAAGTTGAGAATACCTTGTTTCGACCTATGTTTTGCAACAAATCATTTAGGACGAAGTGGGAAACAGTCAGGTATAGTTACTCTGTTCAGCTTCTGATAGTCGTTTCTGGTCTCTACGTCCCATCTTGTTTTAGAACGATAATCAATGGAGTGTTCCTTGGTGATTTACTTTGCTATAGTACATCATCCTGTAGCATTTCCTCTATAAGTCTATCAGTTTCTGCTCTCTGAGAATGTAGTAAACGATAAGCTGGTACGTAAATTGGTCTAGTTCCTGGCACAGGGGGAATTTTATGAATAATAAGAGATGTAAGATCAAACGTGTCGCCTGGTAAAGTTACTGTTAAAGTAAAGTTACTGTTAAAGTAAAGTTGCTGTTAAAGTAAAGTTACTGTTAAAGTAAAGTTACTGTTAAAGAAAAGTTACTGTTAAAGTAAAGTTACTGTTAAAGTAAAGTTAAAGGTAAAGTAAAGTTAAAGCTGCGCTATTCTTGTTCATAATTTCCTATAAGATGAACCATGGAGTCAGGGAAAATCAGAAGGAATGAGGTGTTGCACTTGCACCTCTGGCTGAGATCCACATTCTCCTGATGTGAGTGCACACACAACATGCTCCACGGAGACATCATTCACCACTCGCACCATTAACCAGTAATGGGCAAACTCTACAATGTGGGTGCCAGACTGGAGATGGATGTTGGCACTGCTAGTGTTTGCAACGTACAATGTAACTGTACCATCCTGCACTACATGAGAGGAAGGTTCAACATACTTACACGTTTCACTGTTTACAATGATATCCAATAACTCATGCACTCCCTCAATCTTAACTTTAACTCTTGTGAGCGAGTGAGAGTGCAGCACAGTTTCAGCAGCCGTAGAACCACTGACCTCAGAGATGGAAGCCGCTAGGCGAGCAAGACAATGACAATCCGTTAGGGCGTCCCGTCCAGAAAGTCTCCATACTCACTTCCTGAGCAACTACACAACTACGATGCTTCAATTGAATGCCTGTTTTTTCGGGTATGTTACTGTGACATGGGCCTGACAAGCCAACGCTGGCAAGTCGGCTGTCAACAAAATAAACATAATCTTCCTGAGGGTTGAACTCATGATCCCTTCTATACATACTACACAATGGAATGACATTGTCCTTAATACTAATGTTCCAACGATTGGGAAACAATACAATATTTTCATCAATCATGGTGTACAACCCTAGTAATATGTCACTAGGAAAGCTGATACTGTCCACAACTAGGCATGTTATAGAAAGCATGATGTCCTTTAACTTGAGTGGATGGTTTATTTTCACTTTGACTGTTACTTTATTCCCAGAAACACCACTCAGTAAAGTCATTGGTGACTCACTCACTGTAACAGAGTGCTTACTTGCAATATCTCTAAGAGCTGAAGTCTTGACAATATTTATTTTGGCACCTATATCTACGAAGACCATAGCCAAGACCCGATACTTGAAGACCATCACTAAAAACTGTACAATTCACTGTTTGTAACTTACGTGGCTTAGGGTGTCTGCGTCTTGTCTGGGGTCAAACTCACTTGGGTTTCGTCAACAAATACAACTGGCCTTTTGTCTAGTGACAAAAGTGATTGGAGCCTAGTGACAGCTAGTTCATAGGGTGTACAATTGATGTGTGCATGATAATGATTCCGAAAAGCTTTGATTGAAGCTATATTATATACTTTGGGAGTAGCAGTTGTATAGAGCTGTTTACTTATATTACAGTGCCTTGCCTAGATATGCCCCAGTAAACCGGTAAATTTTGGTTACTTCTACTGAACCCTAGACAATAGTACTGAAGACCAGGTGGCATTATTGAGATTTTGACCAGGTCAGTGTTTCCAGTGATGCTGTGAAGCATGAAGACACTACCGGAGTTTACTTAGTAGTTGGTAAAGGAGGCACAGGGACTACAAACCCGGACACCGCGGTGGTCGAGGCCGAAGAAGACTCACCCCAGCAAGGCCAAGAACGATCCCAGCCACTTGAAGAGCTTGGGCCAAACGAGCCCCAGGAGGTGGACGTTCGAACCCCGCACCTATGGGTTCCAGACATAGATGGTCACAGCCACCTTTAACCCGAGGCCCGCTTCCTTCATGACCCAGCACAAGGAAGAATAATATTTATTAATTACAACAATTATTATTATAATAATTATTATAATAATATAAATATTTAATAATTATTACTATTCCTTCATTACTGTAACCACATACACTACACACTACCTTCATTACAATAACCACATACACTACACACTACCTTCATCACAATAACCACATACACTACACACTACCTTCATCACAATAACCACATACACTACACACTGCCTTCATCACAATAACCACATACACTACACACTGCCTTCATCACAATACCCACATACACTACACACTACCTTCATCACAATAACCACATACACTACACACTACCTTCATCACAATAACCACATACACTACACACTACCGCTATTACAATTACCACATCCTTTACTCACCTCTTAATTATTGTACCGATCTACACACTGGCTTCATCAGTAAATTAACTAAGACAAATATACAAATAATAATATGCCATATGTTGTTGTTCAAGATTTGCTACCTGGAACAAAAAGTTCCAATTTCCAATGTCATAATTTGTAAGACTACAAAAATAAAAAAAAAATATAAATTTAAATAAAACATTTTTAAGGTATATAATTTTGTTTTAATTTGTTTATGGGATTTTTTTTTTTTTTTTTTTTTTTTTTTTTTTTACTACAAGTGTGTAGAGGAGAGGAGACTCACTGAGAGTGGGTGGCGCGGGAGGGAAGGGTCTGGACCTCCTTGCCACAGACCTTTGCCATCCAGTATGCCTGGGTTCGCTCCTTGCTGCGTCGGCGCTGGCTCTTGGTCTTTCGAAGAGCATGCCTCACGAGCTGGCGCTGGGCATCGCCAACTGTGAACACCTCATAGCGGCGGTCCATGATGGCTACTGTGGTCACAACACTGTTCATGCCAGAGACAGTGACAGAGATTCCTCGGGGTGGGACTTGATCTTCAGATCCAATAACTCGAGGCGATCACTCTATCAACTGTATTACGGCGTCCCACATATATATGTGTTTGGAACTTATATATATACTTATAAATGTGGCTCATCAGGCTAATCTTGGTGTCTTTTTTTGTCCATTATCCAATATGTTCTTAATCTTTCTTAATATGAGAGATGCTAAAGCTCGGAGATGAGCCTTTTGTACTTGTTTTTTGTTGTTTTTTGTTGAATATAATTAAATTTCTTGTACGTAAATAATTATTACTAAGAAAAGTTAAGTCCAGCACTTTATGCCACGTCCACTTGCCTTGTACAGGTCGTGATATTACTGAACTGCTTACTGTTGAGGTTAACATTCTTGGTCAAATTTGGCCTTAATGTCCAAGTAAATGTTGTAACCGCTGTCATCACTCGGCTCAGCCCTGGTATGTTGGTCCACAACATTTGTATACTGTCTAGGCACGCTGGGGGAACACGCTGCGGAGTTTTCGTGGGATTAAGTCATATACCAGAGGATCTGACACTACATCAAGTTCTACTTTAGATTTAAGCAAGAAGGCATCCCAGGCGAACGATGGGAGCGAAATGTGATGGGAAGTGTCCAATTTGTTGATAGGTTGGTTGGTTGGTTGGATGGTTAGTTGTATGAATGGATTGTTAACTCTGTCTGCTAATGCTGTTCTGGTAGAACCCTCTTCTCTCATCTATGCATGTGATTACACTTCATCCCTCCTCATACTGCTAAAGCTATCTTCCTCAAACACACAATTCTCTTTGTTCTAGCTCCACATACTCTATGCTTCTGTAATGTATCGCACACACACACACACACATCCTTAAAGCTCCCAAGCCAATCTTGGCAGCAAAGTGGGTTGTCATTAGATCAGCCTTCTCCTGATTGCTGGTTGCAACAGTTCCATCCTCCCGGTTTACAGGCAGGATTGTGTGCTCAGATGAATATGCTTGCCGATCTTTATATAACTCTTTCACCAGTATACGACTGGTGAAAGATTTTGCTTGGCTGTTCAAGTCCCCCTTGAGCAAGGCATTCCACTCAGTTGCGTCAAGATCTGAGCAAAATGCTGGCAAGTTCTCACTGTCCGAAAGCCTGATAGTTCGGACAGATGTTTCACCTCGATCTGTTGGGATAACCAGTGTAGTAAACACAGCCTGGTGGTCTGAAGAACCAACACATCCCGTAGGTCTGCAATGAACTTTGCTTGCAGGAAGGTGAGATACGACAGGATCGAGGAACGAGCCTGATATGTGGTTGGAAAGCTCACAAAATTTTCGAGGTTGAAGACTGCTAAGCGTTCATAAAAATCCCCCTGTATGAGATACTGGCTGAGGTCACTGAACCGACAATTATAATGTGCTGACATTAGCAGGGAGTTTAGGTTGTCCATCAGGAAGTTGACTGGGGGAAGCACCCTGCCATTGAGGTCTGTACATTGCACATATGAGTATTGATTCACCAGGATTTATGCACATTTTGAAGACCATTATTTCAAGATGACCACATCAATGGGTTGGGCATGCACAGTTTTGCTGATACACACTGGAACAGCCCCTCCTTAACCCTGCTTGTCTCGGCGCATCCATGATGTATAATCGGCAACTTAAACAAAGTTCTTAGGAGTCCTGTCATCTAGAATTGTTTCTGGAACAAAAATGACATCACGACGATGAGTGTTCACAAAGCTGTGTGTGAGATCGCCAAGATTGGTAATGAAGCCCTTGATACTGGCAAACATTATTGTAATTGACTCCTTATATCTGCGTTTTGTTTGAGAAGACAGCTGTGTATGGTGGCAGACCTCGCAGCTGGTGTGCTGGAGGTGTGTAAATCTGAGGTGCTGAGTAATGCACACGCCATCTGCAATGTTCGGGTATAGATAGTACGAATGCTGACAAGTAAGAATGTGTACTTAGTATGAGTATTTCTTTGAACTTGTCAAAGATCATTTCTTTAAACATTTGATCTTGTCTATCCAGATCCCTTTTGATTCGACATGAGTCCTTTTGATGGACATGAGTCTTCGATGGCAGTGATTGCGCCTGAGATCACTCCGACAGGTTTCAGGCGTTTGACCCCTGTGAATGCATTTAGAGCAGGGCCTTAATATGAGGCTGGGAAGTTGTCCAGACTGATTATTGCCAGAGCTAAACCGCTGATTCAAGAGTTGAGACCCGTGATGTGTGTGTGCTGCTGGTGTTGACATTAATCAGGGCCTTGTTGAGGTTGGTGATGCAGTGCCTGGTTATGGTTATGTTGTGGTTGAGGGTGTTGAGGCCGGTGTTGTTGTTGTTCAGGGCCATGTTGAAGTTGGTGATGCAGTGCCTGGTTATGGTTATGTTTTGGCTGAAGGTGTGGAGGCCGGTGTTGACATTGTTCAGGGCTTTGTTGGGGTTGGTGATGTTGTGGCTGAAGGTGTGGAGGCCGGTGTTGACATTGTTCAGGGCTTTGTTGAGGTTGGTTATGTTGTGGCTGAAGGTGTGGAGGCTGAGAACGCTGGTTAGGGCGGACACGCCTACGCCCACTCCTTCTAGACATATTCTGGGAGGTAGTGTTTTGATTTGGCCCTTTTACATATATCAAGTGATATATGGTTAGTATGCATAGGTGGGCTTCCTTCTCACTTGCCTCTTTACTATAATATTACAGGAGGGGCGCCCGGCAGTGTCCAGGATAATCTCATACCCCCAACCATCATTCCTCCCCTCTTCCTTCCACCTCTCTTCACATCCCCCACTCTTCCTCCACCTTCCCTTCCCTCTTTACCCTTTCCCTCCCCTTTCTTACCTTCTTTTCTCTGCCTCCATCTTCCCCGTCTCCCTCGCATCTCCCCCAGTCCCACCCTTGTTCCCACCCCATGTCCTTATCATCTCCCTCCTCACACTTGTCCTTACTTCACTCCCTTCTTTCCCGCTCTCCTCCGTCTGGCCTCCAATCTCCACCAGACAGCTATTTACATTCACATCAATATGTAAAGGGGAATTAGGCAGTGGTCTTTGTCTTTTACCTCCCCTTCCCCCTTCCCTCCTCTTCTTCCCCCTTCCCCCCTTTCCCTCCCTCCCTCCCTCTCTCCCACCTACCCTCCCTCCCGCCCCTCCTCCTGCCCACCTCCCCTTTTATTATTAGTCCCTTGTCCCCAATCTCCCCTCATCTATCTCATGTCCCCCCATCTGTTTAACTAACATTTTCCTGGGTCACAATTTTTACGATAAACTCTACGGAAAACACATCCACGATTTCATTTTAAAATTCAAACGTATTACCTGAGGGGTTTAAATACTGATATTTAATAAAAAAATAACTTAATTTATCCCCGACCATCCTACATCCAGCCCATACCCCAAACTATTCCCACTGCAAAGTGGGGCGAGGGTAACCCAAGTGTCTGGCCTCCAACTTTGGTCAGACACACAGATATCAGACTCACAAACTGATATTTTCTCTCATAGTATAGATGTATGCATATGTTATCAGCCTACATTGTGGTGATTCCGAGGATCAACGTCCCCGCGATCCTGTCCCTGACCAGGCCCCTGGGTTATGAATAAAATATTATTTTGATTATTATTTTGATTATTATTTGTACTTTTTTTATTCATTTTTGATTAATTGATTGATTATTTTGATTTTGACTATTTTGAACAAATAAACTATACTCACGAAATGAATGGTATGGTAAACAACACAGCTCAATTCCAACGCAGTTCACGCAAAATAAATAAATCAAAATGGAAAATAATCAAAATCTATGAAAATTCATTTTATAATGCAATCACAAACATTGAAATGGAATTGTAACATATTTATTATAGCATGTGTGTGTTGCTCTTACATGCAACAGATGGCACTGTTTTTCAAGAAATAGCATAGTTTTACCTGTCACAGGAGTGGCATCTATACCTACAAAATGAACGGTATGGCAAACAACACACCTCAATTCCAACACAAACATAAACAAATTCACACAAATGTCACACAAACTAATTCAATAAAAAATAAAATATATCGAAATCTATGAAAATAAAATTTATCAATGCAATCGGAAACAATGAAATGGAATTCGTGACATATTTAGTATAGCGTGCATGTTGCTATTATGTGCAACAGATAGCGCTGTTTTTAAAAAACGCATGTTTTTACCTGTCACAGGTGTGGCATCTATATAGTAGGTATATAAAAAGACGTGCCTACTTGAATGCAACGTTGTGTCAAAATTTCAAAGCAATCAGCGAAGAACTTTCGAAGATTTCAGTGTGTGTTGCTCTTACGTCCAACTGATGGCGCTGTTTTAAAAAAAGCGTGTTTTTTCCTGTCACAGGTGAGGCATGTATATAGTAGATGTATAAAAAGACGCGCCTATTTGAATGCAACGTTGTGTCAAAATTTCAAAGCAATCGGTAAAGAGGTTTCGAAGATTTCCCTCACATGAAAAACACATGATTTTTTCAGAAAAAGCATGTTTTTTTTTTTTACCATCACAGACCTGACATCTATAAAGTATGTATATAAAAACCTGCTCGGGTGCGAATGGAACTTTGTGTGAAAATTTCAAATCAATCGGTGAAGAACTTTTGGAGATTAGCGGTTATGCACAAACGAACATTTACATTTTTATTTATATAGATGAGTAGGAGCCATGAGGAGGATTCTATACCCACTAACTTGGTACCCCCAAGCTATCACCATAAAAAAGCCACGCCACAACATGGTCAAGAGCAATGCAACTTATGATACCAGTGAATCCTCTAAGGTTCCTGAGGCTTACAACTGAAGCAAAGTTAGCGTTTCAAGCATGATGTATAAAGGATTTTCTCATTATTACATTACGTTAATGTGATTTCATTGTACATTTTCATTATTAGTAATGGTAATGTCTTCTCAGACATAATAACATAGGATAAAAAACCTTGGGAGTTAGGTGGGATGTGAATTGAGCGAGATATCCAGGAACTTTGTTTCATGAGTAGTATGGATATGGGTGACTATGTGCAGGTTGTGCCCTGCTCTTACTGTAGTTTTTGTCTTTGCCATTATGGTATTCGTGTATTCTTCCTGTCATTCTTCCTGTCATTTTTCTGTAATTATGATGTGGCACTCTGGTGCCTCTTCTTGTAAGCTTAACTTTATGTGCCTTGCTTCTGCCTGCTAATCATGTGTATGTATTTTGTATTTTTGTTTGTGTTAACGCTTTCCAGTTCTGTTTGTGTTACTTGCTGTTCTGTTATTGTCATGTTACTGTACTGTTCACGGTTTTGTCTTTATTTGTTCTGGTGGTTCGGCACCCATGCTTTTATTATTGTATTTATTTGTATTTTTCCATTATATATATAAAAAAAGTTGCTCGCTGGCTCGGCGCTCTCACTTCACCAAGTGGGACTTGTAAACAACCCGAGCAAGGACAAGATGCAGTGTGGTTAACAGTTAATTTAATCTAGAATATTTTGGTAATTCTGGAGCCAAAACAGCCAACTGAATTACCTAAACCAATAAAACTATTTCTTCACTCCCAGACAATTCCACTTGAGTAGTGAGGAAGCTTATATATAACCAGAGGTACGTCCAAAGCCAAGAACACTCCAAGCTTACCTTCCACTCTCCAAAGTATTAGGTTCAATAGTTTGTTAGCCAATTTATCAATGCCTTAATTTAGACAAAAGTTGGAACGGTTATAAGTGTGACACAACAACAAAATAGGTTGGTGAAGATTGTTGCATTGTTCCACCCTTCCTCATTACCTGATCATACTTACCTATTTGTACCTATTTGGTCGACAGTACCATTATGTAGTGATGGACTAACAGTAAACTAATTTTTGAAATATTAATTTCACAGTCCCCAAAAAGCTAAAATCAAAACATAAAAATTCCCATTCCTAGTACTGCACCTATATGTAGTACATTAGGCCTATAATCGCGAGAATTAGGCCCAGGATTGCTAGCAAAGGTTAGGTTAGGTAAGCTTATACATGAAAGTTATTATTGAAAAAGTTTCCAGTTTGTCAAAATTAATTAATAGAAAAAGTGAAATTTCTGGTGGTCCATCACAACATATTGGTATTGTCGACAAAATAGTTACAAAAAGAACTATTACAATCAGAGGAAAGTCAATATTGTTACCTTAACCATGAACTATGAGTGTGTGTTGACAGTCACAAATCGTATTGGTGAAGTGTGGTACAATTTTTATATATATTCATATCAATTTCATACAATTTTCATATTTTTTACGTTAATTAAAAGTCTAGAAAATTTCCGTTTGCAAGAGATGATGTGAGTGGAAGCCAGTGTGGTCAGCACAGCTGGGTACAAGCACTCGGATACCTCCTTCAAATCAAGCTAAGTCAGCTATAGCAGATTCCAAACATGTCTTCATCTTAAGCACGGAACATAACGTCATTAATTCGTCTCTTCAACTGGGGGGGGGGGCCAAGGTTTGAGGGTTGTGATGGTGTAAAGTTTCCAGAACGATAACTGGTGACCATGGTGTACAGTCTGTGATGGTGGAGAGTTACCAGGACGCTAACTGGTGACAATGGTGTACAGACTGGGATGATTTAGAGTTCCCAGGACCCTAAATGGTGACCATGGTGTACAGACTGGGATGGTTTAGAGTTCCCAGCACGCTAACTGGTGACCATGGTGTCCAGCCTGTGATGGTGATGAGATCCCAAGACGCTAACTGGTGAACAAGGTTTATAGACTGTGATAGTGGAGAGTTCCCAGGACTCTAATTGGTTCCTCTTATTGTTTGCTGATGGTGCAAGTATTATGAGGAGGATTAAGACAAAGTAAGATCGAATGAGGCTACAAGATGATCTAGACAAACTGACTGAATGATCAAACAAATGGCTACTAAAGTTCAACCCGAATAAATGTAAGGGAATGAAACTAGGCGGTGAAAACAGGAGAACAGACACGATACCGAATGGGAGATGAAGTCCTTCATGAAACGGACAGAGAAAAAGATCTAAGAGTTGATATCAAGCCAAACCTGTCTCCTGATGCCCACATCAAAAGAATAACATCTGTGGCGTATGCAAGGCTGGCTAACATCAGAACTGCCATCAGGAACCTGTTCAAGGAACCATTCAGAACCTTGTATACCGCATCTATAAGACCAATCTTGGAGTATGCGGCCCCAACATGGAGCCCATAACTTGTCAAGCCCAAGACGAAGCTGGAAAAAGTTCAGAGGTATGCCACTAGGCTAGTCCCAGAACTAAGAGGAATGACACACAGGAATCACAATAGCGTGATGCATCAAATGAACAAATCCACAAGGGATTTGTGGATTCGTGGAACACCCCCCCCCCCCATTGTGGATTTGTTCATTTGATGCATCACGCTATTGTGATTTCTGTGTGTAATGAAGTAAGAACAGCTTATTGATAGAGAACGAGTGCATGGGGGAATTGTGTACAACCCTGGTTTGTGTCTCGGAGAGGCTGCAGGATCGAAGTAAGCTCAGTAGAACTTCTGGTTGCAATTCTTTTGGCCATATTGTAGCTCAGTCGATTAAGGCAGCGTCTGGGATCCTTTCGGACGTAGGTTCGAACCGTCGTTAGGGCCCTTGTGGATTTGTTCTTTGGGAGGCATGAGTTACGATGACAGGCTGCATGAAATGCACGTGACGACACTGGAATACAGAAGAGCAAGGGGAGATATGATCACTACCTGCAAAATTCTTAGAAGAATTGACAGGGGGGTAAATAAAGATAAACTGTTTACCACGGGTGGTACGTGTACAAGGGGACACAGGTGGAAACTGAGTACCCATATGAGCCACAATGACGTTAGAAAGAACTTTTTCAGTGTCAGAGTAGTTAACAGATGGAATGCATTAGGCAGTGATGTGGTGGAGACAGACTCCATACATAGTTTCAAATGTAAATATGATAGTGCCCATTAGGCACAAGAATCTGTACACCAGTTGATTGACAGTTGAGAGTCAGGACCAAAGAACCAGAGCTCGACCCCTGAAAAGAAAACTAGGTGAGTACACACACACACACACACACACACACACACACAGGGGGTGGATCTAGATAGATCTAGGGGTGGTTCTAGATAGAAAACTATCACCTGAGGACCACATAAAGAATATTGTGCGAGGAGCCTATGCCACGCTTTCTAACTTCAGATTTGCTTTTAAATACATGGATGGCGATATACTAAAGAAATTGTTCAGGACTTTTGTTAGGCCAAAGCTAGAATATGCCAGCTGGTTGCAAGTGGTGCCCATATCTTAAGCAGCACATCAAGAAACTGGAAAATGTGCAAAGACATGCTACTAAGTGGCACCCAGAACTGAAGGGCAAGAGCTACGAGGAGAGGTTAGAGGCATTAAATATGCCAAAACTAGGAGACAGAAGAAAAGAGGTGATATGATCACTACATACAAAATAGTAACAGGAATTGATAAAATCGATAGGGAAGATTTCCTGAGACCTGGAACTTTAAGAACAAGAGGTAATAGATTTAAACTAGCTAAACACAGATGCCGAAGAAATATCAGAAAATTCACTTTCGCAAACAGAGTGGTAGATGGTTGGAACCAGTTAGGTGAGAAGGTAGTGGAGGCCAAGGCCATCAGTAGTTTCAAAGCGTTATATGACAAAGAGTGCTGGGAAGACGGGACACCACGAGCGTAACTTTCATCCTGTAACTACACTTAGGTAATTACACACATGTGGGTGGGAGGTGGCCGAGTAGACTTCGCTCTAGACTCGTGGACTTACTGACCGAAGTTCGATCCTTCGGCACCGCCGGAAAAACAAATGGGCATAGTTTCCTTCACCCCTGATGCGCCTGTTACCTAGCAGTAAATAGGTACCTGGGAGTTAGACAGCTGTTACGGGCTGCTTCCTGGGGTGTGTGTGTTTAAAAAACAATAGGAGTTGGTAATAGTTGAAATGCGGGCCGAAAGAGCAGCGTGTTACGAACCGTACATCCTGTGGAGGTTAGTTTCAATTATAAATTGTTGGTGGACACAGTGGACAATATTTAACAGGAATAAATCTACAGCTGATATCTGGGAGGCCGCGAGTCACCAGTAATAATCCGCCAAGCAAAGTAGTTCCTTCTCAGCTAGAGATTGTTAGGAATAATGTGAACTGGAATAGCCTAACTATGTGAGGGAAAAATGGACTCAATCAAAAAGCATGCATTGGGAATATGGTAAATAAAGTCAATAAAGAGTTTGATTGCAAATGTAAATAATAGAGTATAAAGGGGCAATGACGCAAGAGAGGTGGACGCCATCTTGACGTGAGGGGAGGTGGATCGTTGACGACCAGACCTTGCTTTTCTGAGGGTTTTTCTGCGGTCGCACAGTCAGATAAACCATCATTACCTGGTATCAGGGTTGCAAGATAGGGTAGAGTAGTAATGCAGTCTTTGGTGATGTTTTATAAGAGAGAGAACAGGTTTCCTAGAGGTTTATATATGTGTGTCACCGGTTGATAGGTGTGGTGGCAGTGTGCATGGTTCCAGGTTTGGGACTGTGAGCCATAGGGTAACCAGAGCCCGCTTGGGAGTTTTTATTATTACAGAATGACCTTGAGTTGTTAGGAGTACAAATTATTATATATGTTGTCATATGTCTTATACATATAAATTTGTATTTTTGTACTAGGCTGTTTTACTTACTCCTTGATGTCCCCTTGGCTCAAGTAAAATCATCTATTCCCCTAGACAACATTTAAAGGTCCACCACCACCAAATTCTTGACAGGCCTCTTTGACACAACCTATGACACAGCTCAACCCCCGCAAGCACAACTAGGTGAATACACACACACACACACACACACACACTGAGCGCTGTCAGCTGAGTGCACAGCACACTGAGTACGTAAGCATGTGGGCCGGAGTTCGATTCCCGGTGCCGGCGGAAACAGATAGGCAGAGTTTCTTTCACCCTGATGTGCCTGTTACCTAGCAGTAAATAGGTACCAGGGAGTTAGACAGCTGTTATGGGCTGCTCCTTATGTGTGTGTGTGTGTGTGTACTCACCTAGTTGTGCTTGCGGGGGTTGAGCTCTGGCTCTTTGGTACCGCCTCTCAACCGTCAATCAACAGGTGTACAGGTTCCTGAGCCTATTGGGCTCTATCATATCTACACCTGAAACTGTATGGAGTCAGGCTCCACCACATCACTTCCTAATGCATTCCATTTGTCAACCACTCTGACACTAAAAAAGTTCTTTCTAATATCTCTGTGGCTCATTTGGGCAGTCTGTTTCCACATGTGTCCGATAGTGAGTGTGCCCCTTGTGTTAAATAGCCTGTCTTTATCTACCCTGTCGATTCCCTTGAGAATCTTGAATGTGGTGATCATGTCCCCCTAACTCTTCTGTCTTCCAACGAAGTGAGGTTTAATTCCCGTAGTCTGTCCTCGTAGCTCATACCTCTCAGCTCGGGTACTAGTCTGGTGACAAACCTTTGAACCTTTTCCAGTTTAGTTTTATGCTTGACTACATATGAACTCCATGCTGAGCCGCATACTCCAGGATTGGTCTGACATATGTGGTATATAATGTTCTGAAAGATTCCTTACACAAATTTCTAAATGCCGTTCTTATGTTAGCCAACCTGGCATAAGCTGCTGATGTTATCCTCTTGATATTAGCTTCAGGGGACAGGTCTGGCATTATATCAACCCCCCAGGTCTTTCTCTCTCTCTGACTCCTGAAGTATTTCGTCTCCCAAATGATGCTATGTATCTGGCCTCCTGCTTCCTACCCCTATCTTCATTACATTACATTTGCTTGGGTTAAACTCTAACAACCATTTGTTCAACCATTCCTGCAGCTTGTCCAAGTCTGGGGCCTCGTAGCCTGGTGGATAGCGCGCAGGACTCGTAATTCTGTGGCGCGGGTTCGATTCCCGCACGAGGCAGAAACAAATGGGCAAAGTTTCTTTCACCCTGAATGCCCCTGTTACCTAGCAGTAAATAGGTACCTGGGTGTTAGTCAGCTGTCACGGGCTGCTTCCTGGGGGTGGAGGCCTGGTCGAGGACCGGGCCGCGGGGACACTAAAAAAAAAGCCCCGAAATCATCTCAAGATAACCTCAAGAAGTCTTCTTGAAGCCTCAAGCTGTCCTCCTCTGTCCTAATCCTTCTCATAATTTTGGCATCGTCAGCAAACATTGAGAGGAATGAGTCTATACCCTCTGGGAGATCATTTACATATATCAGAAACAAGATAGGTCTGAGCACAGAGCCCTGTGGGACTCCACTGGTGACTTCACGCAAATCTGAGGTCTCACCCCTCACTGTAACTCTCTGCTTCCTATTGCTTTGGTACTGCCTTATCCACTGGACCGCCCTACCAGTTACTCCTGCCTGTTTCTCCAGCTTATGCATCAGCCTTTTATGGGTTACTGTGTCAAAGGCTTTCCGACATCCGACAAATGCAGTCCGCCCATCCTTCTCTTTCTTGCTTAATCTTTGTCACCTGATCGTAAATTTCTATTAAGCCTGTAAAGCAAGATTTACCCTCCCTGAACCCATGTTGATGGGTTGTCACGAAGTCTCGTCTCTCATGATGTGTTACTAGGTTTTTTGTCACAATCTTCTCCTTCACCTTGAATGGCATACAAGTTAAGGACACTGGCCTGTAGTTCAGTGCCTATTGTCTGTCACCCTTTTTGTATATTGGGACATTAGCCGTCGTCCATATTTCTGTTAGGTCTCCCGTTTCCAGTGACCTACTATACACTATGGAGAGTGGCAAACAAAGTGCTCTTGCACACTCTTTCAATATCCATGGTGAGATTCCGTCCGACCCAACAGCTTTTCTCACGTCCAGCTCCAATAAGTGCTTCTTGACCTCATCACGTGTAACTCCTGTACCATCTTTTGTAACTCCTGTACCATCTTATGTAACCCCTGTACCCTCTTATGTAACCCCTGTACCGCTCTTATGTAACCCCTGTACCATCTTATGTAACCTTTGTACCCTCTTATGTAACCCCTGTACCATCTTATGTAACGTTGTACCCTCTTATGTAACTCCTGTACCCTCTTATGTAACCCCTGTAACCTCTTATGTAACTCCTGTACCCTCTTATGTAAGTCCTGTACCCTCTTATGTAACTCCTGTCCCCTTTTATGTAACCCCTTTTCCCTCTTATGTAACTTCTGTACCCACTTATGTAACCCCTGTACCCTCTTACGTAACTCCTGTACCCTCATATGTAACCCCCCTGTACCCTCTTATGTAACCCCTGTACCCTCTTATGTAACTCCTGTACCCTCTTATGTAACTCCTGTACCCTCTTATGTAACCCTCTTTTAAACTCTTGTGATATTCATAAAGGAATATACAAATAACCATAATTAAAACTGAAGGCTTTTACGTATGGAATTTACCATTAAATTCTGTTTAATTAAGGATTAGAAATTATAATTAGGCAAACCCTTGAAGGGATAACGAGCCAAGGAGATGCTCGCAGGCTCGGCGCTCTCTCCTGGCCACGTGGGACTTGTAAACAACCCCAGCAAGGGCTGGAGGCGGCGTGGTTAACTTATAGCAAACATATTAGATTTGTTGATCTTTAGCCTCGCCAGTCAACTCAATTACCTGACCCAATAAACTATTCCTTTACCCAGACAATTCCACTGGAGTAGTGGGGAAGCTTATATATAACCAGAGTTGCGTCGAAAGGCGAGATGACTTCAAGATTACCTTCCACTCTTCGAAATATTAAGTAACGTTTATTGTATAGTTTGTTGGTTAATTTAACAGTTCCTTTATTCAGACTAAATGTGGAGTGGTTATGAGGGGAGAAAAACTGGTTAGTGAAGATTGTTGTATTATTGCGTTGTTATTATCCACAAACTAACAGTGAGTGTTGACCGACACCAGATGCCTTTTTCTGGTTACCAGAAGAATGTACAAGTGCACTCAGCATACCAACTTAGTGGTTCGTTATGGTGAACACAAATGACTGGACTCTTGAACAATACACTGAAAAATGTATAAGTAATATTTTCACAAAGGAACTAAACTGAATTTACTGTGAATAATTTACCCTGAACTCTCTTTTATTTAGCAAAAATAGTCTCAGTCTAGCTGACCAGCGCACAATTAATTCAACACTTTATGTTAACTGAATTGTTAAATTTTTTTGTAATTCTTAGACGCCTGTGATTGATGACGTTACCATAATAATTGAATGCTGGCGGGATGGTTAAAGCTTCAACAATTATATAACTCTGAACGCCCGGCGCTAACAACGGCGATCAGAAATAATTATCACTATTTATTAGTTGAAAAGTTAATGGTAAATTAATTCTTTCCGTTAATTGATTGAGCTTGATCTTTTAATAATGTACTTGTTTACTGGCAGTCGATTTGCAGTTCACTGAGAAATTGTGACTGATAACCGCACCGCTCCTAGCCACAGTCACACTGATTCTTAATTAATAATTAATATTTCCTATTTCAAAATTATAAATTAAACACTAGCGTGTTGCAGACACAATGGTTGAACTGAATAAAACACTGAATAAAAAAATAAAACACAAAATAAGCTTTTTCTGCCATTGTCACAGATGGAACACTTAGCACTTAACACACCGCTTTCACGTTAGCACTTAACGCACCGAGCACTGTTCTACGTCAATATTGCACTTTATCGCACCAAACACTGAACTTGGCAATATTGCACGTAATTACCTCGGGCACCGTACTACACAATATTGCACTTAATCACAGCGAACACTTCGCTCTACAATATTGCACTTAATCACACCGAGCACCGCACTTCACAATATTGCACTTAATCACAGCGAGCACCGCACTGCACAATATTGCACTTAGTCACTCTGAGCACCGCACAGGACGTATAACCTCCTAATAGTCACACACAGGGGGAATTATTTACAGGGATTACGCCACTTCACCACCCCTGTCAAACATACTTGACAAGGGGTCGGATCCCGCTGGGGATGCCAATTATGTTACGGCCCTCTCGGGTCGTAACCGGGTTCTTACTCTGATGTTGTTAGAGGAAGGGTATCCGGCCCCAAGCCAGTAGTGGCTTTCAAGGGATGTGATCCGTAACGCAAGTAAATAAAAGAGGAAGGGAAAGAAAGTCAAAAACTAAATAATTTAATTAATACCTTCACCATAAATATGATATAAGAAGATTACACGGGGGAGGGTATAAACACTATAATACACGAGGTAGTCTTCCTCTGAAGACCCTGGACGTTCACGGTGCCAAGCTCTTGGTGCTCTCGTGGCCTCACGATGAATCCTTCGAGAATCTTGAGTCTACCCCGGCCACAGGCCAGCCAAAACTCAGTTCCACTGGGGGCACCGTCGTGGAGGCCGTCAACCACAAGTCCAGCAGATAGCTGGCAGGTTCCGAATCAGCGACGCTGGTTAGGCCACTCCACGAGCGATACTAGGGTCGCGCCCTAGTCAGGAGCCTTGTGTGATACCACAGATCACTCTCCTTTCCACAACACCCCAGTGGTTAAGCGTCTCCACCAGTCAGTCCCGGGTATGACAATCCTTCAACTGCCGCTTCACAGGCAGGGTAACACCACAGTGTTCATCCGGGGGGGGGGGGGGGGACTCACAGCTGCTGCAGCAAAACACTTGGTGTCGAGACGGCTGCCTTGGGTAGACTGATCCAACCTCCATTACAGCAGTCCCAGGTCGACTCTGTAATCAGACACGTCATCAGTAACAGGGACACACTAAAGCACCTCACTTACAGGCTTAGACACAAACGCCTGACGTATCCATTCCATAGATGGCGTTGTTGTCTGAGCACCACCTCACCAGAGGTCAGCAGCGGCTGTGTTGTGAGCTGAACAGGACTGGAAACTGGCCCTCGTGGCCAGTACACCTCGTCCTCACCAGGTGTCGTCGTCGATTTGGAGGGGGTTTCGGGAGCTGACCCACAGATGGCGCGGTCGTCACTGCTCCGTGCTCGGACGTTGGGCTCGGGTCCGTAACACGGTTGAAGAAGATCGAGTATTTATTACCCTGTCAAACCAACTAAGGCGGGCTCTTAGCGACTAAATTTAAACTTACCAGCCCCTCACGACACTATTGAATCGCCCACTTCATGCCCATCGCACTGACGTGGGATTACCGTCGAACTCTAGCTTGTGGGCCCCTGGCTGAACTCCCTCACTACTTCAGCATGTGACCGAATGGACAGACGTGTGAGGCTTCAATAATTCTCAAGAAAATTATTCAAAACACCGCTGCCTACCATTGTAACACCTGATTGCTGCACCCTTTTCCCACTCAAAACCCCAACTTAACACTGCTTGCAAGCTTACTGTGACCCTCACTGAACTCCCAGATAACTGTTAAACAGAACCATTAAATGGGGGAAGCAACAAAATAAAGGGATAAGTTTAAATAATGAATAAGAACTTAACTTACGGCTACCACCACCTTCCTGAACGTGAAGGTGCCTGCATTACTGATCTCACAGGAAGGACAGAAATCAATAATCATGAACTCGAAGGGCAAGGAACCTTGCCAATATGCTTGGGAATTATTCTATAGAGAATTCTTTACTTTACTTATTTAGATTCAAGGGCAACTTTAATTACCAGTAAATAGAGGAAAACATAGGGGACTTGCAGTACAAGCATATAAACAAGACATATAACCACCCAGAATAGACACAAAAAGGGAGGGAAAATATCTAAACACCTGTTACGTTTGAAGGCGGAAGAGAAACAATCTTCTTCCACATGGTTTATTGTCAAGAACCAACAATCACAACAAAACAATTATTAGGTACATAACTTACTATTTACAAGATCTTAAACAAAAGAGCATTTGCTCCAAACATACTTCTACCCCTTCATTATTAGGATGGATATCACTAGTTGCCCCACACCCACCTGAAAGATCTTCAAAATTCCCTGTGAACCTTGGCATGAGCTGATCTACATGCCTTTTCCAGTTAATGTTCCCAAAACTTTGCACTTGCTCAGTGAAATTCCTGCGTCCCAAGACTTCCCTAATTATTCCTTCTACCCAAGGCTTTCCAATTCCAAAATTCCTTGCATATACTGCATCCTCCTCGTTAAACAACAATTTCTCTCCCTGAGGCCAAGCTAGTTACCGATTTTTCTTTGTCGCGATCTGTCTTTACTGCTTCCATGTGCACTTTAAAGTGCCTATTAAACAGTAATTCAGAAGGAGATTTACCAGTAGTAGAATGAACAGTTTTCCTTTGATTATATAAAAATCTACAAAGCCTTGTATTAATAGTACCTTCTGTAAATCGCTTTAACCCTTACCTGGTTGATGGGGTTCTGGGAGTTCTTCTACTCCGCAAGCCCGGCCCGAGGCCAGGCTTGACTTGTGAGAGTTTGGTCCACCAGGCTGTTGCTTGGAGCGGCCCACAGGCCCACATACCCACCACAGCCCGGTTGGTCCGGCACTCCTTGGAGGAATAAATCTAGTTTCCTCTTGAAAATGTCCACGGTTGTTCCGGCAATATTTCTTATGCTTGCTGGGAGGACGTTGAACAACCGCGGACCTCTGATGTTTATACAGTGTTCTCTGATTGTGCCTATGGCACCTCTGCTCTTCACTGGTTCTATTCTACATTTTCTTCCAAATCGTTGACTCCAGTACGTTGTTATTTTACTGTATAGATTTGGTACTTGGCCCTCCAGTTTCTTCCAGGTGTATATTATTTGATATCTCTCTCGTCTTCTTTCTAGTGAGTACATTTGGAGGGCTTTGAGACGATCCTAATAATTTAGGTGCTTTATTGCGTCTATGCGTGCCGTATATGTTCTCTGTATTCCCTCTATTTCAGCAATCTCTCCTGCTCTGAAGGGGGAAGTGAGTACTGAGCAGTACTCAAGACGGGACAACACAAGTGACTTGAAGAGTACAACCATTGTGATGGGATCCCTGGATTTGAAAGTTCTCGTAATCCATCCTATCATTTTTCTGGCTGTCGCAATATTTGCTTGGTTATGCTCCTTAAACGTTAGGTCGTCAGACCTATTCTGTTCTAGCAAGAAATGTCATTCTCAGCAGAAAATACCTCAGTTTTTTTACACCATATACCAAAGCTAAGGTTTCTTTATCTAACTGAGAATAATTCTGTTCCGCGGAAGATAATGCTAGCAAAACATACTACTTTATCTTGACCATCTACTTCCTGTAATAATACACAACCTACTCCTACTGGGGAAGCATCTACCTTCAGTTTTAAAGGGAGTCTACCAGTAAAATTAGTAAGCACTGGAGAATTTATCAATTCCTGCTTAATATTCCTTAAGGCATTCTCCTCCTCTCTTGCTAAATTGCACTTAAATTTAGCCCCTTTTTTCAACAATTCACACAAGGGTGCTAATTTTGATGAAAAGTTCTTCATAATCTTACAAAAATATGTAACCATCCTAACAAAAGTCTGTACTTACCCAACTGATGTTGGGGCTGGGGCATCTACTATAGCCGCTACATTTTTGTGAGAAGGAGTAAAGCCCTTACCTGAAATATAGTACCCCAGGTATTCAATTGCCTTGGTCTTCAATGTTGTTTTACCCTTATTAATATTCGCATTATGCTTTTGCAGGAGATTCAAAACGTGTCCTAAAGTATTAGTGTGACGGACGAGTGTAAGTACTTAGGAATACTTATCGGGGCCTGGGGCAGACGCTTATCCTATGGTTCCCTGTTTGAGGACGGCCTGACGAACATCACTAAGGCGCCACTCAAACCCCAACAGAGGCTATACCTATTAAAACATCACATAATCCCCAAGATGAACCACCAGCTTGTTCTCGGACGCGTGTTTAAGACTGAATTAGCGAGGCTTGATCGGCGGCTGCGGCATGCCATTCGTGGCTGGCTGCGGCTGCCTCATGATACTCCTAATGTCTATTTTCATGCTGACGTGAAGGACGGTGGACTAGGGATACCCAACTTAGCCACATCAATCCGCCTACAGAAGAACAAGCGGCTCGGGGCGTTAGTAGAGTCGGAGGATCCAGTGGTAGTGGCAGCGGCTCTCCTACCCGCGTTCCAAGCGCGAATGCGTCGATGGGTAGACCCGACCACGGCCGCCGGAGCCCCTTCTAACAGAATGACTAAGCGCTCTAGGAAGTGGAAAGCAAAACTGTATAGCATGGTCGACGGTGCCGGCCTTGCGTCCTCTTGTGAGGTTCCATCTTGCCACAAGTGGGTAGCGTCCGGTACCCGTCTGCTAAGCGGAGGAGATTTTGCTCACGTTATCCAGATTAGGGCAAAAGCTGTAGCCACGCCATCTAGAGCAGCAAGGAGTAGACCCGAGGCTTCTGGTCTCTGTGATGCTTGCCAGAAACCAGGGATCCTGGGCCACATATCCCAAGCATGCCACAAGACACATGGGGCTCGGGTGAAACGTCATGACGATATCACCCGGTTCGTAGCCGGCCGCCTGCGGCAAATAGGTTTTGAGGTGGAATGTGAAGTCCGTATACCGGATGGAAGGACCTTCTGAAAGCCTGACATCATAGCTTGCAAAGGTCATGAGGCCTTTATATTAGACACCCAGGTTTCTGCTGATAACTTCCCACTCTCCCGTCCACATCAGAGCAAGTGCGACAAGTACGGCACCCCCAGAGATCCTTCAAAAGGTCAGGGAATATACCGGAAAGCACACAGCATCCACCTCTTCAATAACCCTTAATTGGTGGGGAGGATGGTGCAAGGAGAGTACGCGTGGTCTACAGAATATGGGACTCACCAAGAGCGACCTTGAGATTTGCTCTGTAAAAGCCCTGACCTGGACATATTCTATCTACAGAATATGGTCCAAGACCACATCTAGGGGCAGACCACCTTAGTTCCAGAATCACCGTGCACAGGGTGCATAAGGGTTAGTATAGTCTCGCTTAGGTGAACCGCAGCCAGGATAGTTGGTAGCCAACTATCTAAGCAGAGTCGTCATCTGGAGTACCACTTCTCCAAATGGTGTCTCACACGAGGGTGGATGACCTGGCCGGAGCCCACAAGTGGGTAAGGCGGCGGTCGGAGGGACCCCCATGCGCATACATGATATCCCCCCCCCCCCCCCGGCTCCGGGGCCTTGTTAGGAGCTTCCACTATGACTAGTTTTCCATGTATGCCGACGTCAAGTCATCAATCCTGCCGCTTAGGCAGCTTGCTGTTTTGGCCTTCAGCGTTAGTTCTTATTTAATGATATACTGTGCACCTCTCCCTTTGTGTGCTGTGTCCCATATAAGAAATAAACAAATACAAAAGAATTTTCCATTTAATATATGTTTGTTTTTCAGGTTATTATTGTGTGTTATTAGTATCATCTTAACTCTTGTGGGTTGTGATGAGATCTGCAATTTATGTGAATTTAAGTTTGTGTTTGATAGGAAATTGGGTATGCTTAGGGGTGCCTTCTCGCCATGCCCTGTGGCTGGGAGAATTGGTGCCCTGAAGCTACATAAACACCCAATACCCCCCGAAGTGGCAAGGGGAGTTAGGGGACAACACTAGCATCATACTCTTCCTCATTCTCCCTGCATACAATAATGTCATCTAAAAAACTAGCTACACCTTCAATGTTTACTAACAACTGGGACATGAATCTCTGAAAAATTGCTGGAGACGAAGAGAGTCCAAAAGGAAATCTTTTATACTTAAGTAACCCCTTGTCGGTATTAATCACTAACAATTTCTGGCACTCCTCCTCTACAGGAATTTGCAAGTAAGCATCTTTCAGGCCTATCTTGGGAAAGATTGCCCCCTTGCAGACCACTGACAACAACTCATCTATCTTAGGTAAAGGGTACTTCTCACAGTGAATGCGATTGTTCAGTTCCATGAAGTCTGCACAGATTCTCAAAGGATTTCTGATCCGCCTTCAACACTGGTACAATTGGGGCTGCCCACTCACTATGCGTAAGTGGCTCTAAGATGCCTTCTGCCACATGCTTTGCCAGGGTTGATTCTATCAATTGCTTGTAATGAAACTGAACTATTCTTGCAATGAAAAATTTAGGTGAATCCCTGCTTTTCAGTTGAACTTTTGCCACCATGCTATTGATGGGCTTATCTGCCTCCACTGAATATTTATCTAACATATGTTCAGCACTTTTAATTGTTTTAACTATCGACAATTCATATAGGCCCGCCAAGAAAATTCCCACTTTTTCCATGAGATCGTTACCACATAGGCTAGGATTATGAGAATCCGCTACATAAAAATCCTGGACAATTTCTTTTTCGTTATAACTTACTTTTGCCGACACCTTGTCATAGACCTTATTCGGTGTATTATCTTATGCACTTAATGATTTTTCAATTAGTTTTACATTCAATTGCAAGGTATCTGCCCAATCTCTAGACAATGTTGACATTGCAGCATCAGTGTCCAGTTCCAAGAGAACTAACTTCCCATTAATTACCAAATTTACTACTTGTGACTTCACTGAACATACCTTTTCTTTCACCGAATATAGTCTGCTTTCGTCACCTGGAGCTTCTTCAGACGGGTTACCTTCTTCTACTGCCTTGACGACATTACCACTAACTCTTCTTCCTGCATTCCTTGGTCGTCTCGAATCCCAGGCCTTGCTGTTCCTGTTCAGATATTCTCTACACACTTTGTTGAAGTGCCCTTCCTTGTTATAAAAGTTACATATATATATTCACGAAACTTGCACTCTCTACTACTGTGATTGTACCCACAGTGTTTACATCTGGTCTGGCCATGTACTACCTTAATTTCTTGAGATGATTTCGAACTTCCAAAAGCCCTTTCCAGATTCAACATCTTCTCGAGCACTGTCCATGAAGTCATCGATTGTAGATCTAAGTTTTCTGCCACCAGGTTAGGGAAAACTATCTCATTTTCTACTGCCATTAACAACTGGTCCAGCACCCGGCCGTCTATATGTGATGTATCTATATAACCTGAGCTTGTAAAAGCATCTTAATCACCTTCAGTGATTAAGTGCTTAATTTCACACAAGTTTCTCTATCAGCTATCTCACCCTGTCAGTAAAAGAGACAAATGTATGTGAATGCATGTGTGTGTGTGTGTATAAATATATATGTATATATTTATACGTACGTATATGTGTGTGCGTGTATGTATATGTATGTGTATAAAGTATATATGCAAGCTGATCAGAATTACATTTCACCTTTGTAAATGCACATTAATGACACTATGTAAAAGACACATCGAACACTTTATGTAAGGCATACGTAAATCTGTGTATCTATGTATTTACGTATGTAGGTTAGCTTAACATTTTAAAAGCACCGAATCACCTTCTGTGGTTGATTGTTCAATAAACCCCTGAACTATATGTTTAACACATCTCTAACCCTGTCCATGGAGGACAGAAGAAAGTGTATATATTCTGGTTAGCATTGTAAATGTGTGGCCACGTCTGTGGTAGAAAATAATAATAATAAAAAAAACTGTGCTCCGAAGTTGCAGTGGTTCGTCAACGCCTTCAAGTCTGCATATAAATCGGGTACAGATTCCTGCTGCTTTTTCGTCCTCTTCGGGAAATCCATCAAACTCCTGTGATATGAAGGTTTCACTACATAATGATGTTTAAGCAGGGTAATCAGGTCTACATAGGTCTTCGTGTGGGGTAACTCTGATGCACACAAAATACCGAAAACACTATATAATTCAGAACCCAGTGAAACTAAGAGTACTGCTTTTTTGTTGGCGTCCTTAATCCCAAGGTACTGAAAGTTTGCTTACAGAAGGCTGAGCCAAGGTCCAATGAGATCTTGGTAGTGTTAAACGGCTCCATTGAAATGAGCGGGGTAGCCATGGCCACGGTAGGTTGCACAACTTAACTGTTATATGCCAAGCGTCCACCCGTCCACACGATGTACCCTGCTCTCTCCTGATCCTCACACCTCGTCTCACGTTTGAAGGCGGAAGAGAAACAATTTTCGTCCACATGGTTTATTGTCAACAACCAACAACCACAAAAAAACAATTATAAGGTACATAACTTATTATTTACAAGATCATAAACAAAAGAGCTTCTGCTCCAAACATGCTACACCCAACATCTGTAGTACTCAATCCCAACAACACTAAAATACATTACTAAGCACTTTATTTAACAAAAGACACGTTTATTTATATCCTAGCTGTAATTAAGTCCCATGAGGCAATGGTATCTCACAGATGGAACATGAGTACTCTAGAGCACATTACCTTATCCTGCAATTACCGGCCACAGATGTTGAACTGCTGTCCTTAGGTTTGGACCTGTCCCAAGTCACACTAAAAATTTTCTCACAAGCTTACCATTGGAGGAAAGCTCCACCCACAATTAGTTTCCTAGGCTCAATAAACCCCGCCTTTCAAAGTCTAGAGTCAATGATTTCAAAAGTCCGGTTCTAGGCCTTGGTCCAGCCAACCAGTGCCATGACTAGCTCCACCCACTAGGCCTCCCTGGGTTTCCACTAATCGAGCTCCAGAATTGGTAATAGGCCTGCCCAGAAGGTTATGTTTCCCTGCTGCAGATTTCTCACTCCTTCCCACGAGTGAGAAATATGAGTTTAATGCCCCTCATTTGTCAATGGCTATAGAGAAGTTAGGAAAGGGGAAACGGTTTGAGAACGGGCGGGTGAGGAGGATTGGGAGGAAGATTGGGGAAGAAGCTGACGATTTTCCTGCGACGTCTCACTTGCCTAAGGACACTTGAATCCACAGTTTTATGCAGGTGTGGGCCAGCACGACAAAGGAGAGGGGAAGGGAAATAAATATGGGGAGGGACGAACAGAAAAGGGTGGGGAATGGGGGAAGGAGATATGCTAGGTCTTGTGTGTGACCAAGACGTCATGCACTGCTAAAGCAACGAATCTTATTTCTGTAGAAATAATGTTTTTTGTTTGTTTATTATAGGTTAAGTTAGGTTCGTTCGGTAGGGTTGATGAATTGAATAAAAAATATATGAGCAATGATAAAATAAGCAGAGATATTAGTGGATACAAGGCATTATTGCATAGAGTGATGACACTTACTGAGATAAGTTGAGCTGTTAAGAGATTTTACCTAATGTGTTAATGAGAGGTTAGATCACTCACTGGAACCCCTTTGTGACATCAGGGGCGGCTAAAGCATCGTGCCTCATTGGTGGAGCAGACCTCATTGGGGATGATGACGATTCTATTAAGATTATGAGAACAAAGAATGAAAGTAACTGCAGAAGGACTATTTTACCCATACGAGGCAGTTTCTATTCATATCTACCCAATCTAGTTCATATACATGTACACTGAATAAATATTTTGATTGGATATAGAGGGATATATGATACAGTGGGGTGTTTTGGGCGATAATGAGGTGTGCATGGGATTAGCAGTGTGGGAGGAATAAATGAAAATGTCTGAGTGATGTTATAGCTTTTGTTTTGAAAATTATATAATAACAAATATTTGCATGTACTTGGAGACTCCAACAGGGGTTGAGTAGTGTTCCTATGTTTAACATGAGCTGGAAATCTTGTATGGTTCCCTAAAAATGCCTTCAGCAATTTTATTTCTTGTATTCAATATACAGTCTTGACTAGAAAAATTATGTTTTAAAAATTGGGAACAATAAGAAAATGTGTTTGAATACGCTATGACTGTAAACGGGCTTATTATGAGAGGAATATGGATGACATCATTGTACATTAGGATCGACGGATTTTTAACCCCTTTGAACGAAATTTAAAGGGACTAAAAGACCAGCAATCACTCGTTGGGGTGTTGAAAAACAAGCTTGAGGAAAGCCGGCCTTTAAATCCCTTTGAGCGAAAATTTTAGGGGCAAGAATGTGAGCAATAACTCCCAGGGGGTAACGAAAGCAGACGCAGACAATTTGGAGCCTTTTAATCCCCTTGAGCGAAATTTTCAGGGAGTTTAAGGTGAGCAATCACTCCCCGGGGTAACGAAAACGGAGCCGGACAAATTGGAGCCGTTGAAAAAAGCCAATTGGCTCCAACTTGTCCCAGTTTACACTACTACAATTGTAGTCCAAATACAGTAAATAAGATGTTACGTTGGTTATTCAAATACAGAAGTGGGATGTTACAGTGATACTCTAAATATAATTCATGGGACATTACGTAGGTAGTCCAAATACATAAAGTGGGTCGTTATGTTAGTAGTCCAAATACAGTTTGTTGGACGTTATGTTGGTATTCCAAATACATTAAGTGGGACATTGCGTTTGTACTCCAAATACAATAAGTGGGGCGTTACTTTGGTAGTCCAAATACGTTAAGTGGGTCATTACGTTGGTGGTCCAAATACAGTTAGCTGTACTTTACCTTGGTAGTCCAAATACATTAAGTTGGACATTACGCTGGTAGTCCAAATACTGAACGTAGGACGTTATATTGGTAGTCCAAATACAGTAACTGGGACGTTACGTTTGTAGTCCAATTACAATAGGTGGAAGGTTATGTTGGCAGTCCAAATATAGCAAGATTATGTAACGTTATTTATTCAAATGCATTAAGTTGGATGATACGTTCGTATTGCAAATACAAAAACACCGTGACACCTTCTATTGTAACACTTACTGCCACATTGTTTTGAAACACTTACTGCCACATTGTTTTGAAACACTTACTGCCAGACCTTGTTTTGTAACACTGACACACCTTGAATTGTAACACTTACTGCCTTACCTAGTATTGTAACACTTACTGCCATACCTAGTATTGTAACACTTACTGCCTTACCTAGTATTGTAACACTTACTGCCTTACCTAGTATTGTAACACTTACTGCCTTACCTAGTATTGTAACACTTACTGCCTTACCTAGTATTGTAACACTTACTGCCTTACCTAGTATTGTAACACTTACTGCCTTACCTAGTATTGTAACACTTACTGCCTTACCTAGTATTGTAACACTTACTGCCTTACCTAGTATTGTAACACTTACTGCCTTACCTAGTATTGTAACACTTACTGCCTTACCTAGTATTGTAACACTTACTGCCTTACCTAGTATTGTAACACTTACTGCCTTACCTAGTATTGTAACACATGGTTTTACACCTTGTATTCTAACACTGACCCCTTGTAATATAATACTTAGAGCAACACCTTGTATTGTTATACTTACTGCAACACCTTGTTTTGATGCACCGCCACACGTTGAATTTTAACACTTTCTGACACACCATAAATAGTAACACTGAAACATCCTTTATTGTTACACTGCAACACCTTGTATTGTAAAACTTTCTGCCAGATATTGTATTGTACACAACCAAACACTGTATTGTAACACTAATTGCTATGCCATGTATTGTATCAATGCTACACCTTGATTTGGAACATCATTTAACCTTGCATTGTAACACTGTCTCACCTTGTACTGTAAAACCTACTTTCCCCATCTTGTATTATAATTCATACTGCAAAACCTTGTATTGTAACACTGCGACATCTTGTATTGTAACACTTACTATCATACTACCAGATGTTTTATTAAAACACTTATCGTAACAACATGTGTTGAAATACTGCCACACCTTGTACTGTAACAACGAACTATCTTGTATTGTAAGTTCGTCACGCCTTTTAATGTACCACTTACTGCCATCATGTATTATAACACGTACTAACACTTCTTGCATTTTAACACTTACTGCCTCATATGGTATTGTAGCTCCTCAACACTTTGCATTGTAACACTTAGGGCCACACCTTATAGTGTAAAAATTACTGCCACATCTGGAAATGTAACACCGACATAACTTGCATTGTAACACTACCAAAACTTTTATTGTCCCACACTGCAGCACCTCAAATTGAAACACTTTCTGTCACACCTTATATTGTAACACTGTCACACCTTGTATTGTAACAATTACTGTCACGTCTTGTATTATAGCACTGCCACACCTTATATTGTAACATTGCCACACCATTATTGCAACACTTACTGCCTGACCTTGTATTGTAATATTGCCACACTTTGTATTGTAATACTTACTGCCTCACCGCTACATGGTCGTAATGGTTTGACGCTTTCTCCTGATAGTTCCATTCCATTACTGCCTCACCTTGTATTGTAACACTGCCACACCTTGCATTGTAATACTTACTGCCTCTCAATGTATTGTAACACTATCACACCTTGCATTGTAATACTTACTCTCAATGTATTGTAACACTGTCACACCTTGCATTGTAATACCTACCGTCACATCTTGTAACTTATGATCATATATATTGTAACTTATGATCATATATATTGTTTATAAAACCATTCTATCCGCCACATTTAAATAACTAACATAATATTTACAGAGCCGGGTTCTGTGGAGCAACGGTCAATTCAGTCGCCTTAATGGGTTTGTAACTCTGCATTATCTAACACAGTGCAGAGTTACAAACCCATTAAGATTTCAACTTAGATTCAACAGAGCAGAATAAGTTGTTAAACACGTGGGACAAAATCTTACTAGAAGAGACCATACGAGTCATAAATACTCATACTCAGCCCAAATAAAACAGAAACAAGCAACACTTAGTAGCCAGCCAGAGGCTTAGGGACCACGCAGGAATATCCCTGCAAACAAAAACAAAATATTACGTAGCAGACTTTGGTTCAACTCCTGGTAGAGCCCTTTTCTCTCCAGGTAAAGTGACACAGAAAATTTACTGATTATTATTTTACACTATCTTCACTAAAATATTTGTAAAATATGTAAAATTATATTTCGCTAATTATAGCTTATAAGAAAAACTTTATTATATCTTCACTATCATGATAATTATATATTTATTTAATACTCCTCATTAATAATAAATAGCAAACATTGACCCACTTGTTCTGTTGACAAAAT